>NC_073260.2:118572727-118875757 GCF_029289425.2 Pan paniscus | reverse complement strand
GGAGTGCAGTGGTGTGATCTTGGCTCCCTGCAGTCTCCGCCTTCTGGGTTCAAGCGATTCTCACGTCTCAATCCTGAGTAGCTGGGACTACAGGCATGCACCACCACACCTAGCTAATTTTTGTATTTTTAGTAGAGACGGGGTTTCACTATGTTGGCCAGGATGGTCTTGAACTCCTGACCTCAAGTGATCTGCCTGCCTCGGCCTCCCAAAGTGCTGGGATTACAGGCGAGAGCCACTGCACCCGGCCTATTATGTCTTCTTAATGTCAAATTCATGTCTAAACCTCACTCACTTACCCCCTGCCAAGCCAAACATGCTATTGCTTTGCTAAACTTTTTTGCAGTTACCATCATCTTTTGTACGTTGTATGAGGTAGAAAACCTTTAATTCTTTGTTTCTTCCTCTGGATTGTTTCTTCACTTTACATATTTGTTCAGTCATCAAATTTTATTGATTGATTAGAATTTTCCAGTGCCTCTGGAATTCATTTAACTCTATTTTACTCTCATTGGTCTTTTTAGGGGCCCTCATGTCCTCCTCCTTGTCTATTAAAAAAGCTTATTCACTAACTCATTTCTCTTCCCCTAGTCTCTTTCACCTACATAATGAAGTTTATCATTTGCATTGATAACAATTTTTTTTTTCCCCAAAACGAAGTCCAAGCTCTCTGGCCTGGCATTTAGAACCTACTTTCTCCATATCTTGAACACATCGAACCCACAATTCCTATTTAATGCCTCTATTCCTTTGTTATTTGCTCTATTCAGTATGACTCCCCTGCTATCTTTTTTTATGTAAGAAATTTATCTGAGTTGGTTTTCAAGCTCAGGTCAGACATCTGTTGTACTCTATAAACCTTCTGCCCTCAACTCTCCTATATCCGCCCCTGTACCCAATAAATAACTGATCTGGCGTGTGCATTCCCATAGTATGTTTTAAAATTTTACACTACTAATTCATCAATACCTTCTTACTTAAAAAAAAATCCAACAATGAGAGATCTATAAAGATAAAAAGTAAAAAAATGTGAACTTTGCTTTTTTAGATTCTAATCTCATTTCACTCTCCAGTTGTCCTGTATCTCTTGAGTAAATAAATACCTAGGAATAGAATTGCTGGGTCATATCACATGTCTAGTAATTTCAGATTGGATGTTAGATATTGTATTACATTATCCATTGTCTGATTTTTGTCCTTTTCCTTTAAAGAGTATTGAAGGTTGTTTTGGGTGGCAGGTAAGCTGCTTGGAGATCTTACTGATCTTTTGAGGCTTTTTGTATGTCTTTTAGGATAGATTTAACTGTTAAGCTAGCTTAGCCCTTCTGAAGTCCACTGAATGTCCTAGGTCTTTAAGAAGGTCTCTCCATTCTGGCTAGTCAGAACCGAAATGTCTCCCAGTCCTATATGAACTGGGTAGCCAAAAACCCTAGTAGTCATTCTTTGCCTGTATTTGTGCAGTGTCACTGTGTATTTGGATAGTATTCAGTAGGACTCGGGAAACCCTTGCAGGTTTCTAGAGCTTTTCTCTGTGTGGCTCCCACATCACTGGTGCTCTGCTTCATAAATAGCTGCTTCTGCTTCTCTGAACTTTAATCTTTTTCTCCTCAACTTAACAAGGCTGCCATACTATGCTTGGTTTCTCTCACTCTACATGATGGACAAAACCTTAAGAGGTTAGATGGTGACTTATGCCAGAAAACCTGTTTGTTTTCCTTCCCTCATGATATCAGTCGTGTGCTGCCTGCTGTCTCATGTCTGAATATGGTTGGTTGATCTATTTTGTCCAGTTCTCTTGTTTCTGGGCACTAGTTTGGTACCAGGTACTCTATTAGTAGAATAATAAAATGACCATCTATGTGTCCATCAGTCAGTTTGAACAATTTTCAGTCTTTTTCCACTGGAGTATATTTAAGCACATCCAAGATATCATTATTTCATTTCATCCAGAAATACTTTTTATTATTGTGAGCATTCCAGTAAACAATGATGAATGCAAATGATGAAATATGAGGCCTGGAGTTTTAGGAAAAGAAATCGTTCTGAGCCTTTCCAGAATTACGGTTGGAGAACTAAAGCCTCTTAGTCCCAGAATTTGCATAGGACTGCCAGAACTTTCTAGATCAAGCCTTGCACATTTCAGAATCATCTCAAATGGATTCATCCTCATTTATTGTATGCCTGCTATCTGTAAAACACTTGCTATACACTGCTACTGAAGATGCTAATGAATAATTGTTTAAAGTTAATGGCAATATAAAATAACAGATTGCCAGGTAAATATCTTGAAAAGTCATAATAGCATTTCAGGGTAAAGTGATTAGTTGTCAAGGGAAGTTTTGTAGATAAGGAGAATTGAGTTCTATACTTGGGAGAAAAGTCAGGACTTAGGTAAGTTATGTTGCAAGGAAAAACACTATAATTAATTGCATTCTTGAAGTTTCTGTTCCCCCACACCCCAAATCTATTAGGTTATTTGCCACATTATTCTTTTCTTTAGCTGGCACTTAAAGCATTTGGTATCTCCTGCACAAAAGAATTTGCTCAAAGAAATGGCTGTTGAATTTGTGAGTCAGTTTTCTGTATCACCTGATCTAGCCCTCAAAGCATACTTGACATGCTTTAAAAGCAGTCTTCTTTTCTTTTAAGACTTCTGTGTAGTTTTTATGCTACACTTGTGGGTATTGTGGTTTGATATTTGGTTTTTACCAATTTGATGAGAAATTACTCCCCTCTCAGTGTCCTGGGAAGTTTGACTAGTGGTTGACCCATCCCATAGAAACATTTTATTTTTTTCATGGCCCTTTAAGGGCCACTCATTAACATGAATGCCTTATCATTCATTGGAATAGAAAACTGGGAGGCTTTACTTTTAGTTACAAAAGTTAATGTATATAAAATACATTAATAAAACCGGCTTAGCTTCATTTTTCCTACTTTCTTGTGATATTTTTCTTAGACTTGCTATTGATACCTCAGATAAATATCCAGCAGTTTAGAGATGTGGAAAAAAATATGGCAGTTGGAATCAGAGAGGCCCAGGTTCCAGTTCAGATTCTGCTTTTTCCGAAGACTTTGGAAAAGCCATTTTCTAAAGTTGCTTTCTGTGCTGTGTGTCTATAAAATGAGAAAAATGAGTGATTAGATTCTTAATAAGTTGCAACTGGTATTGTTGTCTAGGTTGCCTTCTGAATTATGTAAATATAATGTGCCTCCATTGCATATTTATGACAATTTATAAGTGTTTAAAAAAGAAGGGGATTCTAGTTCATTAACTGCGAGGTTTTAGAGTAAACTAGAATTTGAAGAATGACAAAACTTTAAGAGGTTGCCAAAAAATACGGGTGTACTTGTTCAAAAGCAAGTCTCAGATTGAGTCATGTATCAAACGTAAGCAATAACAGACTTGACTCCTCTGGGGAACTTAGGCAGAGTATTCATTTATACAATACTTGAAAATTCCAAGTATTAACAAAGATAGCTTCTTTAATATAGTGAGAAACTCCTTACATCATATCCTTGAATAATGTCATAACATCGATGAGGGAAAAAAATTGATCCCTGGCCTGGGCCACTGTCAATATGGAATTTTCATATTCTCCCTATGTCTGTTTAGTACTGTAGTTTCCTCCCGCATCCCAAAGATGTACGCTTTGGGTGAATCAGCGTCTGCATGGCCCCAGTCTGAGCGAGTGTGGGGTATGTGTGTGAGTGCGCCCTCCAATGGAATGACATCTGGTCCAAGGTGGGCTTCAGCTTTGGCCCCAAGCTGCTGGGATGGGCCCTGGCCACCTGCAATTCTGAACTGGAATTAGTGGGTAAATGTTTTTATTCATCTTTCTTAAATGTATGTATAGCTTACATTTATTTCAATGTCTTTTTTTTTTCCAAAAAACTGTTTGTATATTGCATATATAACTAAAATATAAAAGCAACATTTTATAAAACTTTCTACAGAGACAAATTCCACACAAGTGGTAAGGGCAACCTAGTGTCTCTAGATTTGTTCTGTTTCATAAATTGGATTTTAACAAATCCTATGTAAATCAATTTTTGTAAATAAAATGTAATTGTTGGATTTTTCACATCTTAGATTTTTGCAATAATCTGAGATTTACAACACTTTCTGATGTACGTTCACTCTGATTCTGAAACTAAATTATATTATTGGATTTCATATACAGTATTAAAATTAATGGTGGTTTACCAAGATTAAACTTTAAAGCATATCTGAAAGTTATCTATCTGTAAATAAGACAAATTGTCTACAGAATTAGTTTTATATAGTCAGTGATGTGTAAACCTCTTGGCTTTAAGAACCACAACAACTTAGAATGCATTAAGAAAACTGTCACACAATTGATCCGAAACTGCATTAAGAAAAAAATTCCTACTTTTTTTTTTTTTTTTTTCCTTTTACTGGTTTCTTGTCTCTCAGGGTCATAGTTCCATGGGCTGTCCCCACCCAACCCCACCAAGTTTCCTTCATTGACATTTCTGTTCTTTCCTTCACAAATTCTGCCATGGCTTGTAGGGAGACCACCTGATTAAACTAACCAATACTGAGCTGGGAATGACTGACACTTCTTAGCTAGTTCTATAAATTTCGTTAGTTTGTTTTTGTTAGCCCCGGTTAATCTCAAATAGATAGAAATTTAGAACATTATTGAGGGGATTATAATGGGATTAATCCCTTTTGCCTATCCCATAATGTATTCAGCTGTTTCATTTCTTTTTGTTCATATGTGATTTTGTGTTTTCAAAGTAAAAAATCTGAATATTTATTTAGAGTTTACTTTGGATTAAAAATATTCAATTTATTAAAGCTTCAAAATAATAACTGTAGCTCAAACTTTTAAGTTCCATCTACAAATCTGAAAAATCTATTCGTAAATATAGCAAATTTCAACACTTTTAGAGGGGAATCTTACAAATTAAATTCTCTTACGTATATTAATGTATATTTATAAATACGCCTTATAAATATATAATAAATTATATATTTTGTTTCTTCTTAAAATACTTGAATTGTCTAACAAGCTTTGTACCATTTCATGAGCAGGTATTTTTGCCAAAGCATGATATATGCATTGTGTAAACACCTTCATTCTGCACAAGTGCACACTAAAAACAAAGCTTGTGGGAAAATCGTTGGAACAGATCACTTAAAACTTCCTATAACTTTGAACTAGAGGAGTCACAAATAATAATCTTAATAAAAGTTAGAAAATAATTAAATTTTTTCTTTTCCATGTAGTTTCACAAAGACAACTGCAAGTTATAAATATTTTTTTTCAAATAAGTATAATTTCCTACTGCTTCCCTACTCTTCACATTCTTTTCCCCCGTTAGCTTACCTAGCTTTTAGTTCAGATTCTTCTCAGAATCATACGGTCAGAGTCTGGTGTTTAATTTCCCTTCATGTTTCTTCTCAAAATTTATCAAAACTATCACTATGACTTAAGTTGGCTGGGTTCTATTTCATTAGTGCAAGTAAACAATAACTTGTTATCACCCATCTGTGGTAAAACTGTGGTATAGCTGGCTCTTCTGTTTGAGAACTATAGAAAAGTTCTGAATGTTTTTTTTTTTCTTATCATGAGTGGATGTGTACATAGCACTCCTGATGGAGATATTTATCTTTTTTATGGGCATCTATATTTAATCCTTTGGAGTATATTGATTTAAATGCAAAGTGTAGCTTAGAAATAAATGTTTGGGCTGGGTGAGGTGGCTCACGCCTGCAATCTCAGCACTTTGGGAGGCCCAAGGCGGGTGGATCACTTGAGGTCGGGAGTTCAAGACCAGCCTGACCAACATAGCAGAACCCCCGTCTCTACTAAAAATACAAAAATTAGCTGGTGTGGTAATCCCGGCTACTCAGGAGGCTGAAGCAAATTGCTTGAACTGGGAGGTGGACATTGGAGTGTGCCGAGATTGCACCACTGCACTCCAGCCTGGGTGACAGAGCAAGACTCCATTAAAAAAAAAAAAAAAAAAAAAAAAAGTTCAGTTACATTTTCTCTTGAAAGTTCAGGTTTTTGTTTTGTATCCATCTTCCTTACCTTGTATAGTTTAACTTAACTTTTGCTCTATATAATTCGTACTATAACATTAGTATGAATATGGTAGGTAGTGCATGTCGAATCTATTATCTGTTTTTGCAAACAATTTTGCTTTTAGTGAGAAAACCATCATAATTAAAATATTGAAGCTGATTAGTTTCTCAAGCACATGACTGGGATCAAAAGCAAAGGAGTAACTGTTAACATTTAATACACTCAAAATGTCAAAAAGCATACGTGCATACATCCCACTTATGCAGGGTTCCACGTATTAAACATCATCAATTGCCTGGAATAGCTAAGACTCAGGAAATAAGGCCTCCAAGGGGACACTCATCTTTTACTCATTTAAGACATTTGTTGGTTTTGGGCTATATACAAGGCAATAGTGTGAATTAGAGTTGATTTTTTCCCAGTCTGAAGCTCACAGTTTATTAAGGGGACAAAAGCTAAATTCAGATAATATCAAATATACTGTAAAAGTGATGTGTACTCTAAAGGAGCTACAGATAAATAGCTTTGGGAGGCAGTTTAGAAAGGGAATATACTTTCAGTGTATTATTGAGGAAATCTTTGTAAAGAGAGTAGCATCTGAGCTGAGTCATGAGGTATATTAGTCTATTCTCACACTGCCATAAATAAACATCTAAGACTGGGTAATTTATAAAGAAAAGAGGTTTAATTGGTTCACAGTTCCGCAGGCTATACAGGAAGAATGGCTGGGGAGGCCTCAGGAAACTTACAGTCATGACAGAAGGAGAAGGGGAAGCAGGCACCTCTTACACGGCCAGAGCAGGAAGCCGGGGAGAGGTGCTACACACTTACACACTTTTTTTTTGTTTTGTTTTTGTTTTTGTTTTTGTTTTTGTTTGTTTGTTTGAGACAGAGTCTCACTCTGTTGCCAGGCTGGAGTGCAGTGGCACCATCTCAGCTCACTGCAACCTCCGCCTCCCGGGTTCAAGCAATTCTCCTGCTTCAGCCTCCCGAGTAGCTGGGACTACAGGCACACGCCGCCATGCCCAGCTAATTTTGTGTGTGTGTGTATTTTAGTGGAGACAGGCTTTCACCCTGTTGCCCAGGCTGGTCTCGAACTCCTGAGCTCAGGCATTCTGCCCGACTCGGCCTCCCAAAGTGCTAGGATTACAGGTGTGAGCCACTGCATGCAGCTGAGCTACACACTTTTAAACAACCAGATCTCACGATAACTTACTATCACAAGAACAGCACCAAAGGGGAAATTGCCCTCATGATCCAGTCACCTCCCACCAGGCCCCACCTCCAACGTTGGGGATTACAATTTAACATAAGATTTGCGTAGGGACAGAGACCCAAACCATATAATTCCACCCTTGTCCCCTGCCAAATCTCATGTCTTTCTCACATTTAAAATACAATCATGCCTTCACAAGAGTCCCCCAAAGTCTGAACCCATTCCAGCATTAACTCAAAAGTCCGAAGTCTCATCTGAGACAAAACTAGTCTCTTCTGCCTATGAGCCTATAAAATCAAAAACAAGTTAATAACTTCCAAGATACAATGGGAATACAGACATTGGTTAATACTCCCGTTCCGAAAGGGAAGAATCAGCCAAAAGAAAGGGACTATAAGCCCCGTGCAGATCTGAAACACAGTAGGGCAGTCATTAATTCTTAAAGCTCCAAAATAACCTCCTTTGACTCCATGTCTCACATAGCATTAAGTACATTTACAGTGTTTTGTACAACTATCACAATTACCTGGTTCCAGAACTTTTACATCACTCCAAGCAGAAACCATGGATTCATTAAGCAGTCATTCCCTGTTCTCTTCTGCTCTCAGCCCCTAGAACCATACATTTGTTTCTTGTCTGTGTCTCTCTGGATTTGCCTATTCTGGATACACTGTATAAATATAATACAGCATGTACCTTTTGTGTCTTATTTAATTTCTGGATACTTTGTATAAATGGAATCACATACTATGTACCTTTTGTGTCTTCTTAATGTAATGTTTTCAAGGTTAATTCGTGTTTTAGCATGTATCAGTACTTTGTTTCTTTTATGGCTGAATAATATTTTGTTATATGGATTTACCACAGGGTGTTTATCCATGAATCAGGTGATGGCCATTGAGGTTGTTTTCACTTTTTGGCTATTGGAACAGTCCTGCTATGACTAGGAGTGTTCATAGCAGTTGTTCATGTACAATTTGTATTTGAACACCTGTTTTCAATTATTTTTGGGTATATACCTGGAAGTAGAATTGCTAGGTTACATGGTAATTCTATGTTTAACTTTTTGAGAAACTGCCAGACTGTTTTTCCACAAGCCATATGTGAAGGTTCTGGTTTCTCCATATCCTCATCAACATTTGTTATTTTCTGTTTTTTTTTTTAATTATATTAGGGTCATCCCAATGAATGTGAAATAGTATCTCATTATGGTTTTGATGTGTATTTCCCTAATGATTAATGACATTGAACATACTTTCATTTGCTCTTTGGCCATTTGTGTATCTTCTCTAGATAAATATCTATTCAAGTCTTCTTCCCACTGTCTTTTTTTTTTTTTCTTTTTTTAAAGAAAGGTTCTTGCTCTGTCTTCCAGGCAGTGGCACAATCATAGCTTACTGCATCCTTGATTTCTTGGGCTCAAGCAATCCTCTCACCTCAGTCACCAGAGTAGCTGGGACTACAGGCATGCACCACCACACCTGGCTAATTTTTTGATTTTTTTGTGAAGTTGGGATCTCACTACATTGTTCAAGGTAGTCTCAAACTCCTGGGCTCAAGCAATCCTCCTGTCTTGGCCCCCCAAAGTGCTGGAATTACAAGCATGAGCCACCATGCCCCGCCTCTCCCTTCTTTTTAATTGGTTTGTTTATCTTTGAGTTATAAGAATTATTTATATATTCTGGATACTACATCCTTTTAAGATACATGATTTTCATATTTTTTTCTCATTGTCTGGGCTTTTCACTTTCTTGGTAGTATATTTTGCACAAAAAAGTTTAATTTTGATGAAGTCCAATTTATATATATATTTTGTTCCTTATAGTTTTCTTATATCTAGAAACAATTGCCAAATGCAAGGCCATGACAATTTACGCCTATATTTTCTTCTATTTTTTTAAGAATAGTTTTAGCTCTTATATTTAGAGTTTTTATTCATTTTGAATTATTTTTTACTTATGATGTGAGATAAGGATCCAACTTAATTCTTTCGTAAATGGTTATTCAGTGTCTTAGTACAGAGAATGTTGTTTCCCCTGTTGAGTGCACTTGGCACCTTTGCCAATAATCAATTGACCATAGGTATACAGGTTTATTATTAGGCTCTTAATTCCATTCCATTGATCTGTATTTCTGCCCTTGTATCATTACCACACTGTGTTGGTTACTGTAGCTTTGCAGTAGGTTTTGTGATCAGGAAGTGTGAATTCTCCAACTTTGTTCTTCTTTTCAAGATTATTTTGGCTCTTTGGGGTTCCTTGCCTTTCTGTATGAATTTTAGGATCAGCTTTCCCATTTCTGGTTTTTTTTTTTTTTTTTTTAAAGAACATTGGGATTTTGGTAGAAATTGCATTTAATCTATAGCTGTTTGGGAAGTATTATCATAACAATATTAAATATTCCATTCATGAACATAATATACCTTTCCAATTTCTTAGTTCTCCCTTAACTTATTTACGCATATAACTCTTACTCATCCTTGGGTCAGTTTATTCCCAAGTATTTTATTCCTTTTTGATGCTATTGTAAATGGAGTTGTTTTCTGAAATTTTTATTGCTAGCGTAGAGAAATCTATATGATTTCTGTGTTGATCATGTACTACAGCTTTGATGAATTTATTACCTCTAATAACTCGTCTGTGGATTCTTTAGAATTTTCTATATATACTATACTATTATGACATCTTTGAATAAAGAGAGTCCCATTTTTTCCGTTTCTGTTGGATGACTTTTCTTTTTCTTACTTGATTGCTGTCTAGAATGTCCAGTATTATGCTGAACGGAAGTAGTGAGAGCAGCATTCTTGTCTCATGCATGATCGTAGCGGGAAAACTTTCAGTCAGTAAACAGTCATTTACTGTTGAGTAAGATGTTAGCTGTGCGCTTTATCATATATGTCCTTTATCATTTTGAAGAAGTTCCCTTCCTTTCCTCGTTTGTTGAGTGTTTTTATCTTAAAAGATTATTACTATTTTTTCAGATGCTTTTTCTGCATGAATTGAAATCATTCTGGGATTTTTCCCCTTCATTCTATTAATATGATTACATTGTATTACATTGATTTTCATGTGTTGAACCACCATTGTATTCTTAGGCTAAAGCCCACTTGGTAGTGGTGGATAATCCTTTTAATATGCTACTGGATCCAGTTTGCTAATATTTTGTTCAGGATTTTTTTTACATCTATATTCATAAGGTATATTGAGCCATGGTTTCCTTTTCTTGCAGTGTCTTTGTCTGACTTTGGTATCAGGGTAATTCTGGCCTCATAGAATGAATTAGAAGTCCGGGGATGGTGGCTTAACGCCTGTAATCCCAGCATTTTGGGAGGCCAAGGTGGGCAGATCACTAGGTCAGGAGATCTAGACCATCCTGACCAACATGGTGAAACTGCATCTAAAAATAAAAAAATTAGCTGGGCATGGTGGCACGTGCCTGTAATCCCAGGTACTCGGGAGGCTAAGGCAGGAGAATTGCTTGAACCAGGGAGTCGGAGGTTGCGGTGAGCTGAGATCGCACCACTGCACTCCAGCCTAGCGACAAAGCAAGACTCTGTCTCAAAAAAAAGGAATGAATTAGAAAGTGTTCCCTCCTCTTACCTATTTTTTTTTTAATAACATCTTGAGAAGGATGAATGTTCATTCTTATTTAAATATTGTATAGGTCACTAATTAAGCCATCTTGTTTTGGGCTCTTCTTTATTGGGAGGTTTTTTGATTACGGACTCAATTTCGTTACTTATTATAGGTCTATTCATATGTTTTATTTCCTCGAGTCAGTTGGGAAATTTGTGTGTTTCTAGGAATTTGTCCATTTAACATAGGTTATCTAACTTGTTAGCATTCAGTTGTTTACAATATTCTCTTATAACCCATACTATTTTTTTGTATGATCAGTAATAATATTCCCACTTTCATTTCAGACTTATAAAGTCTTCTTTTTCCCTAGGTTTTTCAATTGTATTGATGTTTTCAAACAACCAACTTGCTTTAATTGATTTTTCTCTGTTTTTCTATTCTCGATTTCATGTATAGCCACTCTAATTTTTATCACATCCATCCTTCTGCCAGCTCTTTTACTAGTTCCATAAGGTATAAAGTTAGGTTATTGATTTGAAATCTTTTTCTTAATATAGGCATTTTACCTGTAAATTTCTCTCTGAGGACTTCATTCACTGTATCCCATAATGTTGCATGTTTGTTTTCATTAGTTTCAGAGTATTTCCTGATTTCCCTTTTGGTTCTTCTTTGAGTCATTGATTGCTTTACAGTGTATTTTGAATTTCTACATATTTGAATTTTCTAGTTTTTCTTTTACTGATTTTTAGTTATATTCCATTTGGTTAGAGAAGATACTTTATGTGCTTTCAGTCTTTTAAAATTTATTAAGACTTTTTTGTGGTTTAATATCCATTCTGTCTTGGAGAATGTTCCATGTGCATTTGAGAATAATATGTATTCTGCTGTTGGGTGGCATATTCAGTATGTGTCTTAGGTCTAAGTGGTTTATATAGTGTTATTTAAATTCTCTATTTCCTTATTTTCTGTCCAGTTCTATCCATTATTGAAAGTGGGGTATTGAAGTCTCTAACATTATTACACATCTATTTTTCCCTTCAGTTTTGTGTTCTTTCTTCATATATTAATATTTTGTGGCTCTGATGCTATATTTGAATCTCTTTATAGGTGTGGTATCTTCTTGCTGGATTGACTGATCATTATAAAAATCCTTTGTCTCTTGTGATAGTTCTTAAAATCTTTTGTTTGTTTGTTTGTTTGTTTCTGATTTTACCACAGCCACCCTACTATTTGCATGGAATATATTTTTCCTTCCTTCCACCTTCAACTTGTTTCCTTGGATCTAAAGTAATTTTCTTGTAGACAGCTTATAAATGGACTCATTTGGTTTATTCGAATCCATTCTGATAATGCTTGCCTTTTAATGAATGCATTTAATCCATTTACATTAAAGTACTTACTGATAAAGAAGGATTTCTGCCATTTTGCTATTTGTTTTCTATTATGTCTGTATCTTTTTTGGCCTGGGTTCCTCCACTGCTGCCTTTTTGTTGTTGTTGTTGTTGTTGTTGTTGTTGTTTTTATTGTTGTTGTTGGTTTGATTTTTTTGCATTGTACCATTTCGACTCCTTTCTCATTTCCTTTTTTGTACATGTTTTAGTTATTAATGGTTACCTTGGGGATTAAATTAACATCTTGCATGTACAACAGCCTAGTTTGAAGTAATACCAACTTAGCTTCAATAATATCTCAAAACTATGTTCCTGTACATCTCCCTCTCTCGCTTTTTATGTTGTTGTTATCACAAATTACATCTTTATACATTGTGTAACTGTTAACATAGATGTATAATTACTGTTTTATGCACTTGTCTTTTGAGTCATATAGGGAAAAAAAGGCAGATTTCTAAACCAAAAATACTGCTGGCTTTTATATTTACCTATGTAATTACTTTTATCAGTGTTCTTTATTTTCTTACATGGGTTTGAGTTATTGCCTCTTGTTTTTTTCAGGCTGAAGAACTTCCTTTAGCATTTCTGGTAGTTCAGGTCTACTTGTGACAAATTCCCTCAACTTTTTGTTTATCTGGAAATTCATTAATTTCTTTTTTGTTTTTGAAGGATAATTTTTCTAGATATTTCAGCACTTGAAATATGTCATCCCACTGTTCTCTGGCCTCCATGGTTTCCTATGAAAAGTTGGCTGTCAGTCTTACTTGGGATCTCTTGTATGTGAGGAGTCACATACATCTCTTGCTGCTTTCAAGATTCTCTTCGTTTTTTTGACAGTTTGAACATAATGTGTCTCTGTGTGCATCTTTTAAAATTTATCCTACTTGGAGTTTCTTGGAAGAAAGACTCTTGGCTTTCTCAGATTTGGAAAGTTTGTAACCATGATTTCTTCATATATTCTCTTTTCTCTCTCCTTGCCTTTGGACTTCCATCATACAGACAGGCATTGGTATTTATGATGTTGTTCCCATAAGTCTTTAAACTGGGTCTATTTTTTTTTTCATTCTTTTTTCCTATTTCTTGGATTCCATAGTTAATGAAATCACTCATGTCAAATAGTCACAAACTGTTAATTTGTTGAGTTTTACAGGACAAAAATCTAACAATTGTTAGTTTCTTGACTAATACACTATATTAGTCAGCATAGGTTAAATCATCACAGTAGAGGATTAAAAACAGAACATGTACCAAGTGTTGGCTCTTAAATCTTCTGTTCAGAAGTGACACAAATCACTTCCCCTTATATTTTATAGGCCAAAGTAAATCATGTGGCCACACCTAATTTTAAGAAGGCAGGAAACTGCAGTTCTGCTGTCTGTCCAGATACGAAAAACATTAACATTTACAGTGTGTGTTCCCTTCCCTACTCCATCCCCAATCCATTCCTTAGCATTCATTCCATTATTTCTACGTGCAGACAGAGGTTACTGTGTTAGTCTCTTTAACTCTAATTTTCAGTTGCTTAGAGCCTTAAATATTAGAGTTTGATTATCAGCTCCCTTACTTTCTTAGCTTTGTGATCAAGAGCAAAGTTCTCAATATTTGTACGTTTCAGTTTTCTCTCTGAAAAAGTGGAGATAATTCCTGGCTCAAAAGATTACAAATGATCGGTTGAGATGATGTGTATAGAACGTTTTGTACACTGTTTCATACATAGTAAATGCTCTATTCGTATTCTCCTGGCATTCAGTGCTTTCATAATCTGGCTTCAACTTATTCTTCTAGCCTCATCTTCTGTGACTCTCTTCCAATCATCTGATGCTGTACCTTATCAAATTATAGTTGAATTCTAAGTAATAATATTTTTTATGAGAAAGTCAGAATTTTTTTGTTACTGTAATTTTTTAAAGTTTGCTCTATTTTAGTATGTTTGGAAGACAGGATGGAAACTTTCCTGCGAGATGTATCTCTAATTTTATAATGGAAGTCATGAAGAAATTAGAATTTACTTAAATTTGCTTTAAAGTTCTTGTAATACTTTAGTTGTAATAAATGAGAATATTCATATAAAGAAAAACACGGTTTCCAGTTTTAAGATAGGTAATGTGGTTTCCATTCTTTCTCTTGATAATCACCAACAGAAAAAAAGCTGAAATAAAATTCCCATCTTTAATCGAAACTAGAGGTATCTCCAACCCTTGAGCTAAAAATCCGAAGGGAAAGAGTAAATAACTAAGGAAGAGCATCAAACTTGAGCGCTTAAGAACCTACAGGATACTGATAAAAAGCACCTTGTTTTACCTGCAAACTCAGAAAGGCTCAGAGATTAGAAGGACTAGTACTACAGAATATAGGAGTGAGGCAGGGGCCATCAACATAGAGATTGCTTGAAAACACTGAATAAGGATTCCTATGTTCCCACCTCACAGGAAATATACTGTCTGGTTTAACAATATGTATTATATTTAACAGAAGAGTGAGAAGCTAAAGTTGTCATAGCGCCTCTTTACCCTGCTTGGCTCCAGACTTCTGTCTTTCACGCTTTGATATCCCAGGCAGGTTTGAGGGATCCTTCCTGGAGAAATGGAACCACTGAAGAAAAACTGCTCAACAGGTACTAGTATTTGAAGACCCCAAAAAAAAGCTGGCTGGCCACTACCCTGCTGAAGTCCACCAGTTGACAGCCTGCAGACACGTAGTCACCTTTTTATTGTTAACCTCTAAAATAAGAACAAAGGACTAAATGTTGTTAGCCATTTTAGGAAAGTTTCCAGTGTAACTTAGAAACACATACCAGAAAAAAGGAACTTAAAGTAAACAGATACTTGAAGGAATGAAAACACTTCGAGGAAATAATTAACAACCTTAGACAGATTTTGGCTAATCAAACAAGGTAGGATGGTTTAAGAAAACAAGGGGAGTAGTAGATGAGAAAATTCTCAGAATGAAAAGTACAATAGTAGAAATATATTCAGTAAAAGCATTGAAAGAAACAGTTGAGGAACTTTCCCTGGGTATAGAATAAAAGACAAGAATAAGAGAGAAAAGAGAAAATTAGAGTTTAATATGAGGTTTAATATCTAACTGACTAGGAGTTGTAGAAAGAGAGAACAGGGAATGGAGAAGCTTATTATTATATTAAGGAAACGAAACATGTAAATTTCCTAGAGTTTAAACTAAATACATCAGTAGATTGAACAGGTCTACCAAGTGCTCAGTGCAATGATAAACATTCACATACTTGTAGAAAAATTAATTATTCTGAAATTTCAGAACCCATCGGATATATAAAAAGAAGATCCTAGGTACTTCAGAGGGAAAAGAGCTAGTCTGTGAATAGGAATGTCATTGAACTCCACAGCCACACTTGAGAATCTAAAAGGACATGTCCCCAGTGTACTTATCTCCCAGATTCAAAAGTTGTCAACATCCCCCTCTCCCCATGCATGCATACTTTTTAATTATTAAAGCAACTTTCATATACTATATCATTCAACCCTAAATGCTTCTGTTTTGTCTGTAACAGGTAGACATTTTGAGGAAACCAAACCCCAATATTATTACCCAACAGAATTAATAGTTTATTAGTGTCATCAAATACTCAGTCTGTGTTCAGTTTTCCCATTTTAACTCAGAGCTGTTATTTTAGGAGTTGGTCTGTTCAAATCAGGACATACGTCTTTTTTGTTTGTTTTCCTTTTTATCTTTATTTTATATATATATATTTTTATTATACTTTAAGTTCTAGGGTACATGTGCACAATGTGCAGGTTTGTTACATATGTATACACATGCTGTGTTGGTGTTCTGCACCCATTAACTCGTCATTTACATTAGGTATATCTCCTAATGCTACCCCTCCCTGCTGCCCCCACCCCACAGCAGGACCTGATGTGTGATGGTCCCTTTCCTGTGTCCAAGTGTTCTCATTGTTCATTTCCTACCTATGAGTGAGAACATGCGGTGTTTGGTTTTTTGTCCTTGCGATAGTTTGCTGAGAATGATGGTTTCCAGCTTCATCTATGTCCCTACAAAGGACATGAACTCATCCTTTTTTATGGCTGCATAATATTCCATGGTGTATATGTGCCACATTTTCTTAATCCAGTCTATCATTGTTGAACATTTGGGTTGGTTCCAAGTCTTTGCTATTGTGAGTAGTGCCGCTATAAACATACATGTGAATGTGTCTTTATAGCAGCATGATTTATATTCCTTTGGGTATATACCTAGTAATGGGATTGCTGGGTCAAATGGTATTTCTAGTTCTAGATCCCTGAGGAATCGCCACACTGTCTTCCACAATGGTTGAACTAGTTTGCAGTCCCACCAACAATATAAAAGTGTTCCTATTTCTTCACATCCTCTCCAGCACCTGTTGTTTCCTGACTTTTTAATGATTGCCATTCTAACTGGTGTGAGATGGTATCTCATTGTGGTTTTGATTTGCATTTCTCTGATGGCCAGTGATGATGAGCACTTTTTCATGTGTCTGTTAAAGAGCTTCTGCACAGCAAAAGAAACTACCATCAGAGTGAACAGGCAACCTACAACATGGGAGAAAATTTTTGCAATCTACTCATCTGACAAAGGGCTAATATCCAGCATCTACAAAGGACTCAAACAAATTTACAAGAAAAAAACAACCCCATCAAAAAGTGGGCAAAGGATATGAACAGACACTTCTCAAAAGAAGACATATGTCTTTTTAAGTTTCCACTAAAAGGAGTCTACCTCTGTGTTGTTTTCTGTCTTAAGCTTTCTAGCCCTATTTGAATTTTAACTTCTGTATATATATTACTTTGGAAAATAAAATTTAACTTTAAAACCAGATATATTAATACATGGAAGACATCTCAGTAAATCATCACAGAATGTGTGTTCAGCAGTTTAAATGTGACTCCTGTAAACTAATTACTTTCATGTCCTTTTTACAGGCTGTCACATCAGTCAGACATGTTAGTTGAATACGAACCTGTATGGTTAAACATTAGCTAGTTTAGTCATTTAGACTTAGAAGGAATTAAGTAAGTACTCCAGTTCATAGTAGTAGCAGGATAGAATGGTAATAAATCACCACAAAACTTTATAAGAAAAATAGTCTGTAACTAAAAAATAAGCAAAAATAAGTAAGAAAGAAAACTAAAAAAATGAGCATCAAAATATATTTCCCAAAGCCAGGAACTTTGAAAGCTATTGGACTTGTTTGCCTCTTTGTGCATATTTTAATAGTATTGACAAATTATAGGAATGTACTTGACTGGAAAGGGAGAGATGACATCAGCAGGCTAATTGTTGCCACAAGTGATAGCTGATGGTGAGAGACAGATAACTGTTAAATTCCAGCACAGGCACTGAAGAAGATACTGGTCTACCATGCCATGTGGAGATAAAGAATACAAAACAGCCTGTAGTCCTTTGAAGGGTCGTGTGTGACAGTTCAGTTAAGTTGGCATTGACCCAGCACTCTACTGCAGCTATTTAATGCCAGGGATTTAAAATTTTAGGTATTTAGCTACTTATTACTAAGTAACTTGTGAAACATCTCCTAATTGCACCCTTTAATTTCACCTTAATTCTGATTCATACCCAAAGAATAGGAATCAAGGATAAGGTGTGGAGTAAGTAAAGATGAAGCTACACGATTTGGATCACTGGGACAGATACTATATAGAATGATACTTTTTTTTCCATAGTTGTCCACCTTAGAAAGGGCCCTCAGTAATTTTAAACAAAATGCCTGTTGGTTCTCTTTAGAGTTAGTTCACTTTTATTTCAAGTGGGTTTTTTTCTCAGATTCTCTGCTCTTCTTCCCACCCTCCTAACACAAATTACATTGGTCAAACATTTATTTCCAATTGATAAGTAGATAATGTCTGCTATAATAGAATTTAAGTCTGTTTTTCATTTGAGAATCTGAAGGATGAATGCCTGATTTGTAAGTTTTATTTCATTTACTTTATTTGATTGTATGTGTATTAGCCACAGAATGGAGGCAAATTCAGCATCTTTCTTTAACTCTATGCTGTTTCTTTTAGAGGAAGTCCACAAATGAAGGGGACACCCCATTTTAAGGAAGAACAGTGTGCTCCAGCATTAAATTTAGAGATGAGGAAAATACTGGATTTACAAGCACCCATCATGAGGTACAGTACTTTGGTTAAATTTGACATTGTATGATGACAGTAGATGATGTAGTTCGTAAATCCCATGACCAACAGGAAAGTTAAATTTCTTTTAATTCAAGATAACTTCTTAGTTCTAGAAATGCTTGATTAACCCTTTTAAGACATTGGAAGTTTTACAGATGGCACTTAATACTTAAATTATTATAATAAAATTGAATATACCAACTATAATCTTATTTTGAAATTTATATTTTATAAGGTCTAGAATTGTTTGATTGAGTGATAACAGTCCATATTTCCCAAAACAATACTGATGAAAGCACACAAGTTGAGGAAAAGAGAAAGTGCCTTTGTTTCCAAAGTTGCCATAAGCTTCTGGGAAGTTTATATACACTTGGAAGAAAGTTACACTTTTTCATCCAAGTATGAATAAAGGTTTTATGACAAAGTGGCCAGAAATACCAGAATACCAAAAATCTATTTTATACCCATTGGTAGAAAAAATCTTACCTACAATTTGGCTTTATTTCTTTAACTGTTGTTCCACTGTTGATGTTTTAGTTGTCACTTAGTTTAGCTGCATATCTTTTCCATTGTGTATATATAAGAAAATTTATTTAAACGATACGCAGCTGTAAAAACATTGAGGACATTCTTTATGGAAAAAAAACTTTCCAAATATGTTGTTGGGTGAAAAAAGCAAAATGCTTATGTTGCTAATGTTTGTTTTTAAAAGGGAGATGAGGTATCTCCATCTTGTTTAAAAGAGAGAGCATGTATTTTTCTGGAAGAATACATAAGAAACTGGGGATGAGAACTGAGTAGCTATGGGACAGGTTTGGGGGAAAAGCTTTTTATTGTGTACTCTTTTTTAATATTGAACTATGTAAATGTATTGAATTATATGAATGTCATGCTAATTTTTAAAAAATCCCTCTGACTCACAGTTCTAAGAAAAGGTTTATTTCACCATTTCTCTTGTTAGAGTACTGTACAGAATGATACTGAAACATTAAAACTATGCAAGTGGCTAGGTATTGTCTTGCCTTGTTTGGTCCATCCCCTTCATATCTTATTCTCATAGAAAAGAACACAATTATTATTTGCTTAAATGTAATCAGTGTTACAGAAGATTGAGTTCAAAGTTACTCATTGCCTTGGTCACAAGGTTATTCATCACTTCACATTTTATTTATTTCAGCATGGGAATCGTTTTCAAGAAAGTAACTTGATACATAAGGAATTCTGAGTGTCTGTAGATACCAAGAAAAGGTGGAATTGTACAGGCTTGGCTTTCTACCTCCACCTGGTGGGAAACCTTGTATGGTGCATGGAAATAGAATAGAAAAAGAGCCAAAAAGAAAAAAAAAAAAAAATTCTGCCATCTTGTCCAAGTTTAACCTGTCAGGTGCTAGGTTTTAATCTATGAATTTAGGTGGTTGGAAATCTGTAAGGTTTCTCTCAAAACTCCAGTGAAATAATTGCATTTCAGAACAAAGTTATCAGCACCTGAAACACATAACTGCTGGAAATTTGAAATTTGCTATAGATTTTAAATTGAGTGAGAAGACATGAAACTTAGATTTTTATAACCAATTATTTTCCCTCCTATCATCACAAATATAAGTCAGATAAGGCTAGGATATTGGTTATGCTGTTGCTTATAGGGGTAAGAGTACTATCTCATCTTTTGATTTGAAGAAAAAATATTAATGTTAAGCATCTAACTTTTGTTATTAATTGAGGATAGAGAATGTTTAGAAGGTAAAAACATAATTTTAATAAGAGTTTCGCCTCCCCTCCCTTCCCCTCCCCTCCCATCCCCTTCCCTTCCTCTCTCCCCACTCCTCCGACAGGGTCTCACCTTGTCACCCAGGCTGAAGTGCAGTGGCACAATCACAGCTAATTGCAGCGGCATGATCACAGCTCACTGCAGCCTCAGCCTCCTGGGCTCCAGTGATCTCACCTCAGCCTATCAAGTAGCTGGGACTACAGGCACACGTCACACCACGCTAATTTTTTGTACTTTATTGTAGACGCAAGGTTTCACCATGTTGTTGAGGCTGGTCTCAAACTCCTAAGCTCAAGCGATCTCCTCTCCTTGGCCTCTCAAAGTGCTGGGATTACAGGTGTTGAGCCACCACACCCAGCCAAGATCCTAAATTTAAACATACATTTAACAGACACGCACACCTGGGATACCACATAGCTCTCATAAAATTAATGAAGTCAATGATTGAAGAGGCTCTCTAAGATATAACTTAGAGTGTATTTACCTAAATTTTTTAATGTACTCATTAACAGTTGTGATATTAAAAATATTTCAGAACCAGGCTGGGCACGGTGGCTCATGCCTATAATCCCAGCACTTTGGGAGGCCAAGGCGACAGAAGGGCAGATCATGAGGTCAGGAGTTTGAGACCAGCCTAGCCAACATAGTGAAACCCTGTCTCTACTAAAAATATAAAAATTAGCTGGGTGTGGTGGCACATGCCTGTATTCCCAGCTACTCAGGAGGCTGAGGCACAATAATTGGTTGAACCCGGGAGGCAGAGGTTGCAGTGAGCTGAGATTGCGCCACTGCACTCCAGCCTGGGCAACAGAGACTGTGTCTGAAAAGAAACAAAAATTTAAGAACCAATACAGCATGAAAAGACATGGGTTATTAGTTATCGAACAGGGTTCTGACATCGCCCTACTACGCCAGTAATGAATCCTTCAGTTGGCCAGATTTTTCTGAGGGAGGGGAGTCAGTTGTAGCAAACACTTAGGTGACTTGGGGCAAGGTCTATTTACCAACATTTATAGAATTATTAGTATTTTAACAAGTGACACCAGCTTTTTTATTTCTAAATTTTTTTAGAGATGGTAGTCTCACTGTGCTGCTCAGTTGGTCTTGAGCTCCTGGACTCAAGCATTCCTCCTGCCTCAGCCTCCTAGTAGCTGGGATTACAGGCACAAGCCACCACGCCTGGCTCAGCCTTTGTTTTAACAAGTTTGTCCACTTTCAATTAAATGAGAAGGATATATCTATCTCTTCCTACAGATTATTTATTATGTCTGTCACAGTTTTTAAAAAGCCTGTCTGCTAATTCCAATATCAAGATTATCTATAAGTCTATTTATATTGATGGATTTTTCTCTTGACTCTAGGTTACATTTTCCTTTTTATTCACACATCTGGCCAGTCATTTGTTTGTTGCAGCATCACTGATTATCATGTTATAGAGATTATGAACTCTTAATTTTGTCAGACGATTGTTGAGTTTTGTCTAGCAGGTAGTCAGATTACTGGAGGATAACTCTGTTGTATACAGTGATTTTCTAGGGAGATAGGGTTAGGGGAGAGGGAGAATGTAGTTTGGAATAAACGATGCTGACTCCTTCCAAGGAAAATCACTGGTAAACCAGTGACTACTCTGCTAAATTGCCTCTCTTGACATTGTCAACTTGAAGTAATCAAAAGGATCAGAATCTGGAATTAATGCAAGCAGAAAGCTGACCAATCCGGGAGAACAGACTTCAGAAAATGGGGTCAGTGTTCCAAAGTTTAAAAGTTCAGTTCTTGCAGGCCAGGCACAGTAGCTCACACCTTTAATCCCAGCACACTGGGAGGCCGAGGCGGGTGGATCACCTGAGGTCAGGAGTTCAAAACCAGCCTGGCCAACGTGGTGAAACCTTGTCTCTACCACAAATAGAAAAATTAGCTGGGCGCGGTGGCGCATGCCTGTCATCCCAGCTACTCAGGAGGCTGAGGCAGGAGAATCCCGGGAGGCGGAGGTTTCAGTGAGCTGAGATTGCGCCACTGCACTCTAGCCTGGGCAGCAGAGTAAGAGACTGTTTAAAAATAAAAAAAAAAATAGTTCAGCCAGGCGCAGTGGCTCACGCCTGTAATCGCAGCACTTTGGAGGCCAAGGTGGGTCGATCACCTGAGGTCAGGAGTTCAAGACGAGCCTGGCCAACATGGCGAAACCTTGTCTCTACTAAAAATACAAAAATTAGCTGGGCATGGTGGCGTGCGCCTGTAATCCCAGCTACTAGGGAGGCTGAGGCAGGAGAATCACTTGAACCTGGGAGGCGGAGGTTGCAGTGAGCTGAGATGGTGCCACTGCACTCCAGCTTGGGCAACAGAGCAAGACTCCGTCTCAAAAAAAAAAAAAAAAAAAAAAGTTCAGTTCTTGCTTATATAGGTGGAAAATAAAGTTTGGTAGGATTATAATGTTTTCTATACAAGGCTGGTTTATGAGTTACAATTTAGTTACAGTTTGTTTTCTTTATGGCTTGTCTTTACAGCTAGTTTTCATTTCCAATTTAAAAAGAGTGTATTTAACATTCCATTTTAAGACAATGTGATAGCCATGAAGTCTTTGTGTAAGAAAGATAAGAGGGAAGTTAATCTACCATGAAGATCAACAGTGAAGAGGGAAGGGGTCTTCCCTGGAGCCCTTTAGTCATTTACAGCATTTATAAAACAATACAGTAAGGAAGAAAGCTAATCTATAATCAGAGAAAGAAAGATGACAGCTGCCTAGATTATAGCTGCCTATTGTGTGACTCAGGCCCCATAATTACATTTCTTTAAGGCTCAAAAGTAATTCAGATTTCCAACAGCTTAGATTTTGAATTACATATTTTCATAGCATATAGTAGTACATCTAAAACATAAACTTTTTATACTCTACCCACCAAATGATACACATAGATTTTATCACTGAAATATAAATTTGAAATTAATATATAATGCTTTAAAAAGTGAAATGTCTAAAAACTGGAAATTTTAATTGATTACAAATGGCTGTGAAGTTCAAGAAATAGAGCTGGGTAAAGAAACATCTGTTTCTGATCTTTTTCAGTATTTTTATAGTTGGGGAAAAAACAGCAAATTCTACATTAGCTGAAATCTTTGGAGTATGAGTAATTGAAGTCAACTTTCCAAAGAATTAAAGGTTTAGTTTAAGAATTAAAATACTAAAAGACATTTTTTTCATCATTATGGATTAAAATATTTCGGAAATATGCTCCTAAGTATGAAAAGGAATTTAATAGTATTTAATAAGGTATATATAATATACACATAACATTTTTTGTTTTTCCTTATATAGTATTTGATACTTTGAACACTCTTTCTTAAATTCATCTTACTTCCTTGGCTTTCTTGATATCAGTTTCTACTGGTTTCCCTGGTTGTCTTTTTCTTTGTGCCAGTACCTTTGCAGTCTCATTTATGGGTTCCTCTTTCCTCTAACCCTTTCCCTCTTCTTGCCTCCTTTGCACAAATATTTAGTGACAGATTTAACTAACACTGCCCTTGGGGCTGTGCATACAGAGGTGAGCAAAACAGGCTATTTCCCCATTAAAGAAGTAAATGCTGAATATCTTCACAAATATTGATGTGTTGAGATCATGCTATGTAACTATTTTTGATTTCTTGCCTGAGAAGTCCTCTGAAGACGGAGAATATTTTATTCATCCTCGAATATCCAGCACAGAGTATAGCACCTGTCACAGAGGATAGGCTCAGTAAATGTTTGTAGAAGGAATGAACAATGTGAGACTTGCTAATACCTAAGAAATATATTGGCCTGGAACTATACTCCAATACAGTAGCCACTAGTCACACATGAATTTATTTAAATTTACATTAATGAAAAGTAAATAAAATTTCCGTTATTTTATTGCACTAGCCATATTTCAAGTGTATAGTCACCACATACAGCTCATAGCTACTGCTTACAGATAGCACAGATATAGAACATTTCCATCATTATTCAAAGTTTTATTGGACAAGTGCCAGAGCATTGTTACCTCTACACTTAATGGCTCTAGATTGTCATACTGTTATTAGTTGGGTCTATTCATTTTATGGTTTCTCTACCTCTTTTTCTTTCTTTCTGCTATCACTTCTGTTTCCATCTTCTAATTTGCTGTTTAAATATTTGTAGTTTTTAACTAGTTTTATCAGTTATCAAGTTTGTGACTGTGGCTGCCCATAGTCTTTCATTTCTTTCAGGATTTCTGATTCTAGATTGAAATATACATAGATAAAGTTGCAGATAAATGGAGATGTTTTGTAAATGGTTTCATGATCATTTTTGCATGAGTATTCTCTAAAGCAGTTTTAATATTCATACACATTGCTTTCCCAGTATGCTCTCTTAAAAATTAATTGATTCTACCTACAGTTTGCAGTCTGTGTTGGAAGATCTCCTGGTTGCTACTTCTGATGGACTTCTTCATCTTATTCACTGGGAAGGAATGACAAATGGAAGGAAAGCCATTAATCTTTGCACAGTACCCTTTTCAGTAGACCTGCAGTCATCTAGAGGTAGCTATACTTTCTACATGAGGTTGAACCAGTTGTTTAATGTTTGATGTCTAGTTAGGTATCTTCTATGGATGAACACTTCTTTGGAATTAGTTATGCAAGGGGAGAGGTGGGCAGAGTATGAGAGGCGGGGTGAGAGAGGCATTTAGTAGGAAAGGACAGTTTAATTGTTTAGGGTTGTTAGGTCATTATTTTTACCCTTTTAAACTTACAGGTTTTTCTGGCAAAAAGTGAGAGAGTAATTTATTATATTCTTAATCCTATTTCATGTGCTTATTTTTTTCATCAGTAGGTTCATTCCTGGGCTTCACAGACGTACACATCAGAGACATGGAATACTGTGCCACACTTGATGGGTTTGCTGTTGTATTTAATGATGGTAAAGTTGGATTTATTACACCAGTGTCAAGTAGATTTACTGCAGAGGTATGACTTATTTACTTTGAAGGGTTTTTTGTTATTGTGTACTTATTTTATTCTTTGTTATCAAATTCTTCTCTAGTTTCATCTTTCATGTAAGATTTTAAGGGTTGTTAATTTTTTAATCAAACCAAACATATAAATAGTATAAGTAGACAAAATTCTCTTGGACATGTTAAAGAAAAATAATGATTCCTGTTCTCCTCCCTGCTCTCCTCATGCCTAATTTTCCACTTTTGGAGGCAACTACTTTTTATTCCTTTACTGGTTATTTTGATTTTTAATTTCCACTACTCTGAATATTTCCTTTAATTTTTAGTTCTTAGGCTGTGTTTATTGACTTCTTACTGTTGAAAGTGACCATTTACTTCCCTCTTCCCTGCTTCCGCCATACTTATATTCTTCTCATGTTCCCATTATAGTTATTGTGATTTTGATTAGGTTACTATTAATTGTTTATATTTTTATCAATATGTAAGCCCCATTAGTACCTAAACCATGTGGTACTGACGCAGAAGTTTTTGCTCCTTAGTTTAGCCAAAAGCAGGTTCTTGTCACACAGCCAGGAAAGATTAGGCATGCAGACATACTGAAAGGTGAGGAGAGCAGAATTTATTAAAAGCAAGCTCTCAGCAAATAAAGATGATGTCCTGCTAACAGGCTCCCACTTCACAGATTGATTACCAAACCCCAGCACACACGCGCGTGCGCGCACACACACACACACGCTGAAGAGCCCCAGGGTCCTACCCGCTGAACAAGGCGTGAACTTAACCCCATTCTCCTAGTGCGCTTGTGGGCATTATTCAGAAAGAATCACTCAGGAAAGGGCAAACGGGCAGTTATTTATCCCTCTGGATCACCAGTTTCATCTGGGACAAGGAGTCCCATCTTTCAGCCTTCACGCTCTTTTTGAGCTTGAAAGTGGGTTTTCACTGGGGACCCTTGGCCAACTCCTGTCTCTGTCAGTATAATTATTTTTCCTTTACTGCAGATTTTTCCTCCTGCTAGGAATTAATGATTGCCTTGTTCTTTACATTTGCTTAATTTTTGTGTACTTAACTCTTACACAACCCAAACTGTCAGTTGTGTAAATATCCTCCCAGCTTTTTCAAACATATTAGCTGTTCTGTTCATTTCATCTTTTTTGTTTTCTTTTTTTTTTTTTTTTGAGATGCAATTTTGCTCTTGTTGTCCAGACTGGAGTGCAGTGGCACGATCTCGGCTCACCACAACCTCCGCCTCTCGGGTTCAAGCGATTCTCCTGCTTCAGCCTCCCGACTTGCTGGGATTACAGGCATGCACCACCACGCCCGCCTAATTTTGTGTTTTTAGTAGAGACGGGGTTTCTCCCTGTTGGTCAGGCTGGTCTTGACCTACCAACCT
Source organism: Pan paniscus (assembly GCF_029289425.2). Taxonomy (NCBI): domain Eukaryota; kingdom Metazoa; phylum Chordata; class Mammalia; order Primates; family Hominidae; genus Pan; species Pan paniscus. Next base: position 118,849,254 of record NC_073260.2, on the reverse strand, counting down.
CAGGTGATCCACCCACCTCAGCCTCCCAATGTGCTGGGATTACAGGCGTCAGCCATGGTGCCCAGCCCATTTCATCTTCTTCTTCTTTTTTTTTTTTTTCCACAGTACCACAAAACAATTTAATGGAGGAAGAGATTTTTTTTTTTTTTAACCCCAAGGAACTATATCACTTAAGGATGGCTTACAGAAGGAATGAGCTTGCAAAAAACATAAGAGTGTGTGTGTGTGTGTGTGTGTGTGTGTGTGTGTGTGTGTACCTATGCAGTGTATGTGTGGGTCTATAGGTATGTATCACATGTCCACATGCATGTTCATAGCCTCCATGCACATGTAAACATTTCTTCATATAAACTTTTCTGACTTTAATACTAGAAAGAACTTACACTGGTTTTCTGAAGCCCACTGTGATATCAGAGATCCCTTTCTAAATCTATCTTTTTATTTACTTTTTTAAGTTCTAGGGTACATGTGCACAGCGTGCTGGTTTGTTACATATGTACACATGTGCCATGTTGGTGTTCTGCACCCATTAACTCGTCATTTACATTAGGTATATCTCCTAATGCTATCCCTCCCCCCTCGCCCCACCCCACGACAGGCCCTGGTGTGTGATGTTCCCCACCTTGTGTCCAAGTGTTCTCATTGTTCAATTCCCACCTGTGAATCAGAACATACGGTGTTTGGTTTTCTGTCCTTGCAATAGTTTGCTCAGAATGATGGTTTCCAGCTTCACCCATGTGCCTACAAAGGACATGAACTCATCCTTTTTTATGGCTGCATAGTATTCCATGGTGTATATGTGCCACATTTTCTTTATCCAGTCTGTCATTGATGGACATTGGGCTTGGTACCAAGTCTTTGCTATTTGAATAGTGCCACAATAAACATACATGTGCGTGTGTCTTTATAGCAGCATGATTTATAATCCTTTGGGTATATACACAGTAATGGGATGGCTGGATCAAATGATATTTCTAGTTTTAGATCCTTGAAGAATCGCCACACTGTCTTCCACAATGATTGAACTAGTTTACAGTCCCACCAACAGTGTAAAAGTGTTCCTATTTCTTCACATCCTCTCCAGGACCTGTTGTTTCCTAACTTTTTAATGATCACCATTTTAACTGGTGTGAGATAGTATCTCATTGTGGTTTTGATTTGCATTTCTTTGATGGCCAGTGATAATGAGCATTTTTTCCTGTGTCTGTTGGCTGCATAAATGTCTTCTTTTGAGAAGTGTCTGTTCATAGCCTTCGCTCACTTTTTGATGGGGTGGTTTGATTTTTTTCTTGTAAATTTGTTTAAGTTCTTTGTAGTTTCTGGATATTAGCCCTTTGTCAGATGGGTAGATGGTAAAAATTTTTTCCCATTCTGTAGGTTGCCTGTTCACTCTGATGGTAGTTTCTTTTGCAGTGCAGAAGCTCTTTAGTTTAATTAGATCCCATTTGTCAATTTTGGCTTTTGTTGCCATTGCTTTTGGTGTTTTAGTCATGAAGTCCTTGCCCATGCCTATGGCCTGAATGGTATTGTCTAGGTTTTCTTCTAGGGTTTTTATGGTTTTAGGTCCAACATTTAAGTCTTTAATCCTTCTTGAATTAATTTTTGTATAAGGTGTAAGGAAGGGATCCAGTTTCAGCTTTCTACATATGGCTAGCCCGTTTTACCAGCACCATTTATTAAATAGAGAATCCTTTCCCCGTTTCTTGTTTTTGTCAGGTTTGTCAAAGATCAGATGGTTGTAGATGTGTGGTATTATTTCTGAGGGCTCTGTTCTGTTCCATTGGTCTATATCTCTGTTTTGGTACCAGTACCGTGCTGTTTTGGTTACTGTAGCCTTGTAGTATAGTTTGAAGTCAGGTAGCGTGATGCCTCCAGCTTTGTTCTTTTGGCTTAGGATTGTCTTGGCAATGCAGGCTCTTTTTTGGTTCCATATGAACTTTAAAGTAGTTTTTTCCAATTCTGTGAAGAAAGTCATTGGTAACTTGATGGGGATGGCATTGAATCTATAAATTACCTCGGGCAGTATGGCCATTTTCACAATATTGATTCTTCCTATCCATGAGCATGGAAAGTTCTTTCATTTGTTTGTGTCCTCTTTTATTTCGTTGAGCAGTGGTTTGTAGTTCTCCTTGAAGAGGTCCTTCACATCCCTTGTAAGTTGGATTCCTAGGTATTTTATTCTCTTTGAAGCAATTGTGAATGGGAGTTCACTCATGATTTGGTTCTGTGTTTGTCTGTTATTGGTGTATAGGAATGCTTGTGATTTTTGCACATTCATTTTGTATCCTGAGACTTTGCTGAAGTTGCCTATCAGCTTAAGGAGATTTTGCGCTGAGACTCTGGAGTTTTCTAGATATACAATCATGTCATCTGCAAACAGGGACAATTTGACTTCCTCTTTTCCTAATTGAATACCCTTTATTTCTTTCTCCTGCCCGATTGCTCTCGCCAGAACTTCCAACACTATGTTGAATAGGAGTGGTGAGAGAGGACATCCCTGTCTTGTGCCAGTTTTCAAAGGGAATGCTTCCAGTTTTTGCCCATTCAGTATGATATTTGTGGGTTTGTCATAAGTAGCTCTTATTATTTTGAGATACGTCCCATCAGTACCTAGTTTATTGAGACTTTTTAGCATGAAGGGCTGTTGAATTTTGTCAAAGGCCTTTTCTGCATCTATTGAGATAATCATGTGGTTTTTGTCTTTGGTTCTGTTTATATGCTGTATTACCGTTATTGATTTTCATATTTTGAACCAGCCTTGCATCCCAGGGATGAAGCCAACTTGATAGTGGTGGATAAGCTTTTTGATGTGCTGCTGGATTCAGTTTGCCAGTATTTTATTGAGGATTTTTGCATCATTGTTCATAAGGGATATTGGTCTAATATTCTCTTTTTTTGTTGTGTCTCTGCCAGGCTTTGGTATCAGGATGATGCAGGCCTCATAAAATGAGTTAGGGAGGGTTCCCTCTTTTTCTATTGATTGGAATAGTTTCAGAAGGAATGGTACCAGTTCCTCTTTGTACCTCTGATAGAATTTGGCTGTGAATCTGTCTCGTCCTGGACTGTTTTTGGTTAGTAGGCTATTAATTATTGCCTCAATTTCAGAGCCTGTTATTGGTCTATTCAGGGATTCAGCTTCTTCCTGGTTTAGTCTTGGGAGGGTGTATGTGTCCAGGAATTTATCCATTTCTTCTAGATTTTCTAGTTTATTTGCGTAGAGGTGTTTATAGTATTCTCTGATAGTAGTTTGCATTTCTGTGGGATCGGTGGTGATATCCCCTTTATCATTTTTTATTGCGTCTATTTGATTCTTCTCTCTTTACTTCTTCATTAGTCTTGCCTAGTGGTTTATCAATTTCGTCAATCTTTTCAAAAAACCAGCTCCTGCATTCATTGATTTTTTTGATGGTTTTTTTATGTCTCTATCTCCTTCAGTTCTGCTCTGATCTTAGTTATTTCTTACCTTCTGCTAGCTTTTGAATGTGTCTGCTCCTGCTTCTCTAGTTCTTTTAATTGTGATGTTAGGGTGTCAATTTTAGATCTTTTCTGCTTTCTGTTGTGGGCATTTAATCCTATAAATTTCCCTCTACACACTGCTTTAAATATGTCCCGGAGATTCTGGTATGTTGTGTCTTTGTTCTCGTTGGTTTCAAAGAACGTCTTTATTTCTGCCTTCATTTCGTTATGTACCCAGTAGTCATTCAGGAGCAGGTTGTTCAGTTTCATGTAGTTGAGTGGTTTTGAGTGAGTTTCTTAATCCTGAGTTCTAGTTTGATTGCACTGTAGTCTGAGAGACAGTTTGTTATAATTTCTGGTTTTTTACATTTGCTGAAGGGTACTTCCAACTATGTGGTCAATTTTGGAATAAGTGTGATGTGGTGCTGAGAAGAATGTATATTCTGTTGATATGGGGTGGAGAGTTCTGTAGATGTCTATTAGAACCACTTGCTGCAGAGCTGAGTTCAATTCCTGGATACCCTTGTTAACTTTCTGTCTTGTTGATCTGTCTAATGTTGACAGTGGGGTGTTAAAGTCTCCCATTATTATTGTGTGGGAGTCTAAGTCTCTTTGTAGGTTTCTAAGGACTTGCTTTATGAATCTGGGTGCTCCTGTATTGGGTGCTTATATATTTAGGATAGTTAGCTCTTCTTGTTGAATTGATCCCTTTAGCATTATGTAATGGCCTTCTTTGTCTCCATTGATCTTTGTTGGTTTAAAGTCTGTTTTATCAGATACTAGGATTGCAACCCCTGCTTTTTTTTGTTTTCCATTTGCTTGGTTGATCTTCCTCCATCCCTTTATTTTGAGCCTATGTGTGTCTCTGCACGTAAGATAGGTCTCCAGAATACAGCACAATGATGGGTCTTGACACTTTATCCAATTTGCCAGTCTGTGTCTTTTAATTGGAGCATTTAGTCCATTTACATTTAAGGTTACTATTGTTATGCGTGAATTTGATCCTGTCATTATGATGTTAGCTGGTTATTTTGCACATTAGTTGATGCAGTTTCTTCCTAGCATCGATGGTCTTTACAATTTGGCATGTTTTTGCAGTGGCTGGTACCAGTTGTTCCTTTCCATATTTAGTGCTTCCTTCAGGAGCTCTTGTAAGGCAGGCTTGGTGGTGACAAAATCTCTCAGCATTTGCTTGTCTGTAAAGGATTTTATTTCTCCTTCACTTACGAAGCTTAGTTTGGCTGGATATGAAATTCTGGGTTGAAAATTCTTTTCTATAAGAATGTTGAATATTGGCCCCCACTCTCTTCTGGCTTGTAGAGTTTCTGCCGAGAGATCTGCCGTTAGTCTGATAGGCTTCCCTTTGTGGGTAACCCGACCTTTCTCTCTGGCTGCCCTTAACATTTTTTCCTTCATTTCAACTTTGGTGAATCTGACAATTATGTGTCTTGGAGTTGCTCTTCTCGAGGAGTATCTTTGTGGCGTTCCCTGTATTTCCTGAATTTGAATGTTGGTCTGCCTTGCTAGGTTGGGGAAGTTCTCCTGGATAATATCCTGCAGAGTGTTTTCCAACTTGGTTCCATTCTCCCCGTCACTTTCAGGTACAGCAGTCAGACGTAGATTTCATCTTTTCACACAGTCCCATTTTTCTGGGAGGCTTTGTTCATTTCTTTTTACTCTTTTTTTCTCTAAACTTCTCTTCTCACTTCATTTCATTCATTTGATCTTCAATCATTCGATCAAATCGGCTGCTGAAGCTTGTGCAGGCATCACATAGTTCTCGTGCCATGGTTTTCAGCTCCATCACGTCATTTCAAGTCCTTGCTACGCTGTTTATTCTAGTTAGCCATTTGTCTAATCTTTTTTCAAGATTTTTTGCTTCTTTGCAATGGGTTCGAACATCCTTCTTTAGCTTGGAGAAGTTTGTTATTACTGATCGTCTGAAGCCTTCTTCTCTCAACTCATCAAAGTCATTCTCCATCGAGCTTTGTTCCATTGCTGGCAAGGAGCTGCATTCCTTTGGAGGTGAAGAGGTGCTCTGATTTTTAGAATTTTAGCTTTTCTGCTCTGGTTTCTCCCCATCTTTGTGGTTTTATCTGCCTTTGGTCTTTGATGATGGTGACATACATATGGGGTTTTGGTGTGAATGTCCTTTCTGTTTGTTAGTTTTCCTTCTAACAGTCAGGACCCTCAGCTGCAGGTCTGTTGGAGTTTGCTGGAGGTCCACTCCAGACACTGTTTGCCTGGGTATCACCAGCGGAGGCTGCAGAACAGCAAATATTGCAGAACGGCAAATGTTGCTGCCTGATCCTTCTTCTGGAAGGTTCATCTTAGAGGGGCACCCGGCTGGATTGAGGTGTCAGTTGGCCCCTAATGGGAGGTGTCTCCCAGTTAGGCTACTTATGGGTCAGGGACCCACTTGAGGAGGCAGTCTGTCTGTTCTCAGACCTCAGACTCCGTGCTGGGCAAACCACTACTCTCTTCAAAGCTGTTAGACAGGGACATTTACGTCTGCAGAACTGTCTGCTGCCTTTTGTTCAGCTATACCCTGCCCCCAGAGGTGGAGTCTACAGAGGCAGGCAGGCCTCCTTGAGCTGCGGTGGGCTCCACCCACTTGGAGCTTCCCTGCCTCTTTGTTTACCTATTCAAGCCTTAGCAATGGTGGACGCCCCTCCCCCAGCTTCGCTGCCATCTTGCAGTTCGATCTGAGATGCTGTGCTAGCAGTGAGCAAGGCTCCGTGGGCATGGGACCCTCCAAGCCAGCACAGGATATAATCTCCTGGTGTGCCGTTTGCTAAGACCGTTGGAAAAGCGCAGTATTAGGGTGGGAGTGTCCCGATTTTCCATGTACCATCTGTCATGGCTTCCTTTGGCTATGAAAAGGAATTCCCCGACCCCTTGCACTTCCCGGGTGAGGTGATGCCCCGTCCTCCTTGGGCTCACACTCCATGGGCTGCACCCACTGTCTGACAAGCCCTAGTGAGATGAACCTGGTACTTCAGTCGGAAATGCAGAAATCACCCATCCTCTGCATGACTCACGCTGGGAGCTGTACACTGGAGCTGTTCCTATTTGGCCATCTTGGAACCTCCCATTTCATCTTCTTAAAGAAATTTCTCTGGGAGCCTTCTGGCCTGCTCCAAATTAGACTGCTTGCTTACTATAATCTTTAACACAGCTGTTTTTTGGCCTTCTGTCATAATTATCCTGAGATTCCCTTTACTCTTATTTGTGTCGGATCTTTTAATAGCTAATAGCTAATTAATATATGGATTTGGCTGCTGTGACAGAGACCTAAAATTAAAATAATTTATTGAAAACTGTGAATTTTGGTTGGTTTGGTTTACTATGTCCTTTACCATAGGATGAGCTGACTGAGTTATTTCCTTGGGGGTCCTGCTACCTTTAGAGTCATACCCTTCCCTCTGTCCCTCCCTTCTGCTCCCCTCTCCCCTCTCTGTCTCCAGTGTTCCTTGGAAAAGAGTCCTGCAATCCTTTCTAGAGGATATATACTTGGCTACCCCAGTATTCTGGGATTTGAGTTACAGAAGAGTTAAGCTAGCGGGTCCAAATTCAAGATGTGAACCTTTATTTTCTATCCCTGTTTTCAGTGTGGTCCATAGGCCTCTGGTGGAGGTGGTAGGGGTGGGGGTGTTTTGTTTTGTTTTTCTCCAAAGAAAAATATCCAGTTTTCCGTAGGAGTGGAGGTAGGGTATTTATTGGCTGCTCAGCTTTGGGGAAGTGCTCTGGGAGGACCCAGTTGCTTCTTTAAGTAGGTTTTGAACCACTTCTACAACATTTAATTTAGCCTTTCAAAGACACCTGAATTCCCAAGCCTTTCGTGTACCCTACAACTTAAATTTAGATGTTTCTCAGCGTTCTTCCCTGTCAGTTAAGGATTCTACTCATTGATATGCTTTCCAGCTTCTAAAATTTTCTAATGCCGCCTCCTATTATTTTTGTCTTTGCTGCTTTATGTTTTTTTAAACAAAAACTCTTTTCTCTTGTAGAAGTTACAGTTTTAGGAGTCCAAGAAGCTAAATATTTATATTCAGTCATCTCTCTTTAACTGGAAAGGAATTTAAGTTTTTAATGGCCTTTTTTAATTGTTGTCATTCTGTTTGGTATCATCTTTAATATTCCTATCTACTATCTTCCATTATCAACTTTATTCAGATAGTAAGGCACTAAATAATATATTTGTGATCACCTGTGTCAGAACATAAATAAGAATAAAAATAAGCTTTTGATGAATTAGAAAAAACTCTTTTTTTTCCTATAAGGTGCATATATATTTGTAATTATTTTTGGGACTTAAATGTTTAGACTGGAAATAAAAATATTAGAGCTGAAAAAGTGATTGACTCTTTTCCAAGTACTTTAGAGTTAGTACAAAATATATTCTCAGTGTTTATTAGTATGTAATTAAATAATTTTTTCTAATAAGTTAAGGATTTAAAAACTAATGAAAAGCAGATGGGCATTACTAAATAAGGTATAGATAGAAAATACAAATTACAAGAAAACAGTACCTATGTATTAATGGTAATAGGGAAATAACTAAATGACATTTAACAGATGTGTTAAAATGTGATTATGTCAGTCCTCTGTGGAGACTCATTCAGTAGGACTAGATTATTAGGACAGAACCTCCTGAGGACTAAAAGAGCTGGAGAAAAAATATATTTTTTAATATGCTTGAAGGCCTTAGAGAGCAAACAAGACAGTAAAGAGTTGCCAGACTAAGGGAGGCCAGCAATCCAGTGAGCTAAGCCCAATATTTAAGCCTACAGTGAACATGAACAAATTAGGCTATATGCAACAACACAGATAGATCTTACAGACATGGTAAGCAAAAAACAGCTAGACACAAAGGAATACATGCTATGATTCCATTTTAGGTAAAAATTAAAGGGCAAATAATGTAGGCGTTTCTAAATTAGAGTATCTATGGGTGCATGTTTAAGTGGTAATGATTTAAAAGAAAGAAGGAGGTGATTACCATGTAAATCTGGATATTTTTTGTTGTAGGGGTGTGAGGATACAGTGATTGGGAAGGGCACTATTGGGAGACTTTTGGGTACTCATGATTCTTGGCCTGAGTAGCAATTCCACAAGTGTTTGCTTTGTGATATTGAGATGTACATTTCATTTTCATGTATTCTTTATTATAATTCATGACAGAAAAGGTTAAAAAATTTGAATATTCTTCTTCTATATAACTTGAAGAAAAAGCCAAAATTCTTATGGTGGCCTTCAAAGCCCTAATTATCTGAGCTCCTGTTACATCTCTTACCACATATACTACTTTCCTTTCACAACCCATCCACTTCACTCTATCCACACAGGCTTCTTTGCTGGTCTTTGTGCATGCCAGAAATGCTACTACATTAGGGCTTTTACACTTGTTTTATTTCTTTGAGGACTTTCCTCAAAAGGCATCTTTATAGGGAAACCTGTTTAATATTACATCCTTCCCCTGTACTCCCTCTTCACCAGCATTGCTTAATTTTTTTTGTATAGTATTTTTTAACCTCCAGTATTCAATATACTTTTTTAACTTGTCTGTCTCTTGACTCAAATGTAAAGCAAGGATACAAGTAGAGATTTTGGTGTGCTAGTATAGCCTCAGCACCTAGAGCAGTGCCTGGTGAATGGTAACCACCTAGAAAATACTTATTGTAGGACTGAATTTCAGTCTAAGCAGCAGTTCAGAGAAATAATGCTCACTGCTGTCTTTACCATTTGTGACATAAAATGTCCAGTTTTATTATTAAAATTAAAAGATAAAATTCCTCCTAAAGCAAAGATTCCGTGTTTAGATAGTAGATTATATAGCTGATTGTGGAATTAAATGAAATCTGTAGGATTCTAGTTCATATAGTTGTGATTATATTGTATCTTTAATGTTTACTATTAGGATCATCCAAAAATAAAGTGCTGTATTATAGTGTGCCACTTTTTGTGCTAACTGAACTAATGATTATGACCTTTGCCTTGGAATTTATCATCTAAAATGTCTGTGATTTGACAGATAGGAGCAAACAACTGAGCTGAATCTATTCTCTATATATGGAGATAGCATATGGAAATAGCATATACGCTTACTAATAATGTCATTTATTTATTGAATGCTTGTTGAATGGTAGGCATTGTCCTAAATAGTTTACATGTGTATCTTCATTTAATCTTTGAAACACCCTGAGAGGTAAATACGATAAGAAAACTGAAGCTTAAAAAAGATCAAATAATTATTTTGAGGAGTGAAAGCAGTCCCGAGCTGTCAGGCTTCCAGATGCCATGCTATTAACCATTACACTATAAAGAAGGGAATTGTAGAGAATAGTAAGCAATTTTGCCTCTAAAGAATAAACCAAACAGAATGTACTGCTTTTCACTGACTGAGAAGTTAAATACTATGTGCTAGGTGATGAGAATAATTACAGTGAGCAAGTTAGATGCTGTTTCCGCTGTCAAAATGTTTACATTCTAACAAGAAAGTCATCTTTATTTGAATTTGGAGATGAATTTCCATATTTTAGTGTTTTTTAAATAAATTAACTAGCACTGGACTGAGCTGAGTATTTATCAGACCAATTCATGAGAAGTTTGAGGTTTTAAGGGAGACTATTTGGTAGTATTTTAAGGGAGACTATTGTGGTAGTCCTGGTGGGATATTTTCCTCTGCAGATGAAACCAAATAAAGCATTATGAAATTGTATGTTTATTGAAGGAGAATTATATTGACTACGATAAATTTGGAGAAACACTTTTTAAGTCTTAACTATTTTTCTTTATTATAGCAGCTTCATGGAGTTTGGCCACAAGATGTTGTTGACGGAACGTGTGTAGCAGTAAATAACAAGTATCGACTAATGGCATTTGGCTGTGTGAGGTATAATTGATGTAGGCTTTTGCATTTTTAAGAGTTGTTGTAAAAAATACTGGTTTTTTTTCTTGTAAACATAAGATGTTCCTAACATACTTATAAACTGCATCATGCTATCATAATTTATCAGTCAACCTTAATATGAAACGTAAAAGTATTTTATTAGATTGAAACAAACAAAAGTAAAGGGCAGATTTTGGAGGTTGAGCATGTTAATTTGTAAAAGTTAGCTTTTTCTTCAATGGTGGAAAATTGAGTTACAAGTTAAACAGAATAAATCAGTTAAAGTTTAGGTTCTTTATTGTTTAAAAGAGGATTTGGAAGATTTTTTTAAATCTTAATTTTTAAGACATCAGCATTCATGATGCCTTCAAATTAGTGAGTGTGCTTTAGTTAACAAGCAAATTTAAAGTGCACATATAAAACCAGTTTCTTGCCTTAGTTTATTAAATAGAGATTTTAGAAAAAAATGGAATAAAATTATTTATTCAACAAGTATCTGTATGCCTATCACATACCAGCCATAGTTCTAAGCACTTGATACATTAGAAAACAAAGATACTGAACTTGGTTGAGCTTAAATTTTAGCTCATAAATTTTAGCTAAAATAAAACGATTATATTAGTTGTTATAATGCCTTGCAATGTATATAGTGCTTTTTAGTTTTCTAAACTCTTTCTTAAATAAAAAATCCTATGTTGCCCTCAAAATGAGACTTGGTTGTTCTATAGAACATATATCTAGTATAGTCTCCAGCCATATCATCACCACCCAATTTAAGTATCAAAGATTTTTTTTTTTTTTTTTGAGATGGAGTCTCGCTCTGTCGCCCAGGCTGGAGTGCAGTGGCGTGATCTCAGCTCACTGCAAGCTCCGTCTCCTGGGTTCACGCCATTCTCCTGCCTCAGCCTCCCGAGTAGCTGGGACTGCAGGCGCCCACCACCATGCCCAGCTAAATTTTTTTGTATTTTTTTAGTAGAGCAGGCATTTCACTGTGTTTGGCCAGGATGGTCTTGATCTCCTGACCTTGTGATCCGCCTTGGCCTCCCACAGTGCTGGATTACAGGCGTGAGCCACCGTGCCCGGCCAGATTTTTTTATTAGTATAAATAATTCACATATTATAAATCACTTTCATTACACTCTTAATAAACTCTTTGTAAAGTAGGGAATCCTCATCCTCAACTTTTTCTCAATACATTGATCCTCATTGAGCAGTTAAATGTAGAAATACGAGTAAGTTTAACTTAGTACAAGAGAGAAGGAAAAGCTTTTTTTTAATGTTTGTGGATTGGATTCAGTCATATTTTGTTTAGAATTTTAAAATATATGTTCATGAATACATTTCACCTATAATTTTCCTCCTTACTCTTCTGAGTAAGGTTATGGCTGTCTCATAAAGCAAGTTATGAGAATCCCTCCCTTCTTTGTCTTCTCTATTCATCTTTGAATGTTTGGTAGAATTTGCCAATGAGAAGCCATCTAGACCTAGAATTTTCTTATTGTGGATTTTTTTGGACTACTGATTCAATTCAGTTTTTAAAAAAAATATATATATAATGTATATATTTTAGATATATATATTTAAATATTATAAATATATATAATATATATTAATATATATTATATATATATTTTTATATATTATATATATTTTAAATATATATATATTTATATATTATATATATTTTAAATATATATATATTTATTTTATTTTATTTTTTGAGACAGTCTCGCTCTGTCGCCCTGGCTAGAGTGCAAGAGCGTGATCTTGGCTCACCGCAACCTCTGCCTCCTGGGTTCAAGTGATTCTCCTGTCTTAGCATCCTGAGTAGTTCGGATTGCAGGCATGCACCACCATGCCCGGCTAATTTTTGTATTTTTAGTAGAACGGAGTTTCACTGTGTTGGTCAGTCTGGCCTCAAACTCCTGACCTCGTGATCCATCCACCTCGGCCTCCCAAAGTGCTGTGATCACAGGTGTGAGCCACTGGGCCCGGCCCAGTTTTAAAAATAGATTTAAGAAGATTCAGATTTTGTATCTCTTCCTATGTCATTTTGGCAAGTTGCATTTTTTCCAGGAATTGGTTTCTTTCTTATACACCTTCAAACTTACTGGCATAAAGTTTATAATACCCTTTTTATTTCACATTGTGAAACAAAAATATGCATACAAAGTAGTACATAATCCAGATACTCATAGTTTAACGTTGTAGTAGAAACACCCATCTCTTCACAACTGGATCAGTAAATAGAACATTACTGGTCTCCAGTCACAAACTGCCTCTGCTACTTCCTAGTCACAACTCTTATTCCCTCCTTGACTCACTCAGTAACTGGTCAACACTGTGAGATTCATCCATGTCATTTACCAGTAGTTGTAATCATTTTTTAAATTGGTTTATAAATAACGTTCCATTGTCTGAATATAGCATAATTTATCCACTTTGCTGTTGACATACTTTTGCCTTATTTCTTGGTTTCTAAAAAAGGAGACATTCTCTTGTATAATTGGAATATCTTTATCACATGAGATAATTAATGATAAATCCGTAATAGGATCTAATACCCAATTTATATGCAAATTAACCCAGTTGCCACCAGCTAAATTTCTTCTATACCTCCTTTGTTCCAAACAGAATCGATCAAGATTCATTAATAATATTTGGTTATTATTTCTCTTTAGTTACCTTTTAACTACAATAATCCTTATACCACTTATTTTCATGACATTGACTTTTTTTGAGTCTGGGTCGATTCTTTATAGAATATCCTGCATCCTAGATTTGCCTTATTGTTTCCTCATGATGGCATTTACCTTGTTTATCTGACACCTGTCATGACTAACCTGGAAGCTAGTTCTTGTTGAGCAATACAGTCAAGTGACTAGAAAGCCCACACATCAGGCATGGAAAAGTATTTAGAGAAAATACACAGAGACAGAAGCAGTGGCAAGTGTGCAGTTCCATTTACTGCATTTGGGGCTAGCACAAGGGTAGGTGTTAGAATCCAGAAGAAGTACTCCTCCCTAGGCTATGGGCTTACGAGCTACATGATTGGGAAGTACTAGCCCTTCCCAGGATAATGTAGGTAGACTCTTGGCCTATAGCTTTTCAGTCACCTCAGTTTTCATCAGCTACGAGACTACAAGTTCTCTTCTAGCATGCCCATGGGTTAGGGTTAAAGTTTTGTGATTCTAGCTGTTGACATAACAAACCAGTGTCTGCTAGTCCAGATCTGCCAACACTTATCAGGACTAATTACCTTGAACACTAGGTGATAGCTGGTGTCCTTAGAGTTGTGTAAGAAGCCAGCTTCCTTTTAGGATGCCACTTTGCAGCAGATCAGTATTTTAACAACCTTCCTGTTAACCTAAATATTTAAAGGTATTACTAGATTCTGGTTACACATTTTGTCATGGGTGATGATATATACTTCCTATGGTATCATTTAGTAATAATGTCAAGTTGTTTCGGTATTAATGACACTAAATTTGATCACTTATGGTGACAATAGCCATATCTCTCTTATAGAGATTTGCTTTGGAGTTAGTAAGTCCTGTCTTTTTAATGAAAATATATTTTTCTGTTACATTGGGCTGGTGAGAAATGGAAGGAAAAGTAGTTTAAAGAATACAAGCACTATAGAATACCTAAAAGATTGTCAGACTTTTATAAGTAGTAACTTAGCACCTACTTCTTATATTTAAAACATGGACTCCTCACTAACATTTTAGAGCTCAGCAACCCTGGGTTAGCAGTTGACAGTTGTCAGATGCAAAGCAAAAACAAACACCTGCTACCCACTTAGTGCTGTCTCTCAGCAAGAGATGATCTATTTGGGCAGGTAGTCTGGAAAGAAATCTTTTTCAGATATTTGGCTTCTGGGTATGATTGAATGACAGATGACATTTTCCCTCCCACCTGATACAGCCAAGAAAACGGACAAAAATATGAAAGAGCTGTTTTGAATTCAGAACACAAACATAAGGTAACAAGGGACAGTGATTTCTGAAAGATGAGAAACAAAATTATCTCTCTGTAACTGCCCTTAGTTTTTATTATTTTGAGTGTTTGTAGGCTGCAGCACAGGATTGGGGAGATACATCCTGAGCTGAGATAAGCACATGGAAATCAGAGAATCTGGGAAAACTAAGGCAGCTAGAGTTCATAATATAGACACCAAAGAGGTGGCACAAAGAGAGAACTTCAGAGAGCTGTAGAGGGTCTCTCTTGAATATTAAACTGAGACATGGAAGATATTAGAAAAAGACTGAAATTAAACTTCTAAAGGTGAAAACTATGATGTCTGAGATGAAAAACATACTGTATGGAACTAACAACAGATTAGACATTGCAGAAGAGAAGATTAATGAACTTGAAAAACAGAAATTATCCAAAATGGAACACAGAAAAAAAAGAAAACAAAAACAGAGTATCAGTAAGCTGTGGGACAACTTTAAGGAGGCTACTATTGCAGGTCTTTTAGTTAGTCCCAGTTCTAATCCTTGAGAAGAGGTAGGACCTGGATGGGAATGGATCAAAGCTGCTGTGAAGAAACCATCTGATTTCTCCTACCACCAAAAAAAAAAAGAATCTGGTAGTCATAAACCAGTGTCATCCTATTATGTGCAAAAGCATTCTTAGATTAAAAAGTGTCTTTAGGAACATTTGTTTCTCTTTCTCACTATAAATGTTGCATAAGTAATGTAAAACAGGAGCCTCATTTTCAAATGCTGAATGTGCATTAAATTTTTGAACTGAGAATATACCATGAGCAGAAATGAGACTTTTCTGTTATCATTGTAGTTCAATTTTGAAATGTGGCTTAGACGTATTATAGAGATTTTACTTTTGGCTTCAGGCCCTTCATAAATTTGACCCTTGTAAAGATGTTTTAAATTAAGTAATTATATATACCATATACACAAAAAAGCATATAGATTTTAAAAATAAAATGTTTATAAATTACCATCCAACATAAGAAATAATACATCACCAGTGCTGATGAAGCCTCCTGTTTACCCCTCTTCTTTGATACTCCCTTCTCCACCAGAGTATCACTAATCTGAAATTTGTATACATTAACTCTTTGTTGTATTTTTACCACAAATATATTTACTATTAATACTGTATATCTACTATATATATATCAAATATGTATGTTTATATTTGCTATGCTTTTACACACACACGTGTGTGTATATTTTATATCTTAAACGTATATACTGTTGACCGTTGAACAGCCCAGGGGTTAGAGGTACCAACCCCCCAACACAGTTGAAAAATTTACATGTAACTTTTGACTCGCCCAAGACTTTTAACTACTAATAGCATACTGTTGACTGGAAACCTTACTGACAATATAGTCAATTAACACATACTTTTTATGTTATATATATTAATATTATATATTGTATTCTTACAATAAAGTAAGCTAGAGAAAAGATTATTAAGAAAATTATAAGGAAGAAATAATGTACTTACTATTGATTAAGTGGAAGTGGATCATCTTAAAGGTCTTCATTGTCACTGTGTTCATGTTGAGTAGGCTTGAGGAAGAGGCAAAGGAGGTATGTCAGGTGTGGCAGAGGCAGAAGAAAATACATGTATAAGTGGGCCCATGCAGTTCAGATCCATGTTGTTCAAGGGTTAACTGTATTCGCTATCCATGTGGCTAAAGTTCATTCATTTTCAGTGCTGTAAGGTATAGTATTATATTGCTACACCATATGTACTATAGCCAAATAAAAGTTCATTTTTTTCCTCATGTTGCTAGATAGGCTATTTCCTTTTTTAAAAATTATCACAATAGTACAATGGACATTGTACATATCTCTAGTAAACATTAGACAATAATTTCTGGGATATATCTGGAAGTGAAATTGCTAGATTAGAATATGCCTTTGTTCAAATTTATGAGATGACTGCAACTTATTGACAAAGTGGTTTTGTTCTAGTTTACACTGCCACCAGCAAAACATAAGAGTTCTATAATGCTTTTTCTATTTGTATTTGTCTTTTTTCACTAAAAGTTTTTCGTTGTTGTTTTCACAGTGGTTCTGTGCAGGTCTATACAATAGATAACAGCACTGGAGCCATGCTGCTATCTCATAAATTAGAGCTAACAGCAAAACAGTATCCTGGTGAGTCTTTTTTTTTTTTTTTTTTTAACATTTTTAATGTACTGGTATTGCCATGTGTAGCAGATGCTGATTTTAAGTTAAACAATACATGTCATGCTATAGGTCAAATATTGGGGCTCTGGGTGTGTAAACTGGCTCAAGTCTGGAAATTGATTGAGGGGCCGTGATTCTGTTTTAATAATTCAAATTAGTATTTTGTCCATTTGACCTAGAACTTTTCTGCTTGTATAAATTAAGTGGGAATGCAGTAGGCTTCCTATAAATTTCACTTCCAGGAACACCATGATTAATTAGCCAATGCCCAAGTTCTACACAAGTCAGACTATTCTGATTGCTGCTTTGCTTCTGCTGTCCATTACAGTAGCTACGCCCACCTTGCCTTTGATAGTTGAGTGCCGCCACTTGGCCCCTGCTGCCTCCGGATCCAGTTATTCCCGTTTTGTATTTAAATTTAGTATTTGAGTGACTGAGGTTCCCACTGTTAGATCTGACATACAGAGAAGTGCAATTATAGGGTTCTTCAAAGATGTAGCTGCTGCCCTTGTAAATCTGTTTTGCAAGGCATCAGTCAAGGGTATATCTTCTGGACCCTCCCAGCTGGGATGAGTAGGTCTAAAGTGACTAATCCACTCCACCTTCTGAATCTCCCTAAGCCTTTGGATCCCTTCCTCTACATTAAACCAAGGGAGATCAGGCATTTCCAGCTCACTCACAGTGGGCCATCTTTTAATCCATATTTCAGCTAACCACGCAAATAAACTATTAGAACCTTTTTAACTCCCCGAGCTGCAGCTTTAAATGCAGAATCCCTACTTAGTGGGCCCAAATCAATAAATTCAGCCTGATCCAACTCTGTGTACCTTCCATCATTATCCCACACCCTTAATATCCATTCCCATGCCTACTCTCCAGATTTCTATTTATGTAAATTAGAAAACTCAAGCAGTTCCCATAGTGCACCTCCTCATGGGTCATACTCTCAACCTCACCTCTAGAGGCCTGCCAGGACTTTATTTATAGGTCTAGAAGCAAACAGAGGTGTTGGGAGTGGCTCCTGAGGAGAATCAACATTATCTTGCCTGGCGACTGCCTCAGGGGAGGGCATCAGTGTTGCCTCAGGCAGCACAGGGTTTATAATCCTCAGACAAAGGTGGAAGGGCTAATGGCAGCATGGGTCCAGGAGGGGATGTTGCCACTATTGGGGATGGGGAAAGCTGTTTCTTCTGGCAAAAAAAAAGGTTCACCAGAGTTTACAAACTCAGTGAATCTAGCTTCATCAGGGTCCTCCCACACATCCCCTTTCCAAGTTGCAGGGTCCCATTTTTTTCCAATCAGTGCCTTCACTTTAACAGTAGACACCTGGTGAGGCTGTGCATGCACCTTTTGTTGCAGATCAGCCACTCAAATGATAAGAGTTTGTCTCTGTGTTTCCACAATTTTAGCTCTTTCTCTATAGGAGATAAGACCCTCACTCAGGGCAATCTTAGCAGATTTGAGGCTCAGTATCTGCTTCTGGGAGATGGAATCCCTGAGTTCATCATTTTCTTTCATCACCTTGTTCACTGAACTTAGGAGCAACCAACTAGCTTCATTATGTTCCTTGATTCTCCACATATGGTCAAAGGTGTTATGTATAGAGTCACTAAACTCCTTGCGTCTCACAAGCAATGAATCAGGAGTGCCAAATGCATTTATTTTGCATAACTCTATATAAACAGTTCACGTCAAGGACTGTCAGTGCGTACTATTAGAAATAGAGTCCTTAGCATTTTGGGGTCTAATGATATTAGGCAGCCAACTCTAGAAACCCCAAAACCAATGAAGGAACTCCATCCTTAATATTCTGTTCCTCTAGAATCACTCCTGGTACCAATATCTGTATTAGTAAGGTTCTCTAGGGGACAGAACTAATAGAATAGATACATACATATTTATAAAGGGGAGTTTATTAAGTATTAATAAATGATCACATGATCACAAGGTCCCACAATAGGCCATCTGCAGGCTGAGGAGGAAGGAGAGCCAGTCCGAGTTCCAAAACTGAAGAACTCGGAGTCTGACGTTTGAGGGCAGGAAGCATCCAGCACACGAGATGTAGGCTGGTGAGCTAGGCCCATCTCTATTTTCACATTTTTCTGCCTGCTTATATTCTAGCCACACTGGCAGCTGATTAGATTGTGCCCACCCAGATTAAGGGTGGGTCTGCCTTTCCCAGCCCACTGACTCAAATGTTAATCTCCTTTGGCAGCACTCTCACAGACACACCCAGGATTAATACTTTGTATCCTTCAATTCAGTCAAGTTGACACTCAGTGTTAACCATCACAATTAGGATATTTAACTATTCATGTTGACTTAGTGTTACCCACATTTATACCAGTATTTTTGCCCACCATATCTTTTACCAACTCATACCTTCTTCTTGAGACCATTTTCTGCCTGAAAAACCTCCCATACATCCCTTGGAATTTGTTTTAATGAAGTTTTTTGAAGGTAAACTCTACTTTGGGAGAGTCTGAAATGTACTTATTTTGCTGCTGTGATTTAATTATAGTTTAACTTGGTATGCTGTTTTGGATTGGCAGTTATTTTCTTTTTATACATTGAAGAATTTGTTCCAGTGTCATTGGATTTCCATTGCAGCTATTGAGAGGTCCTCTGTCAAGTTGTCTTCTCTTTTCAATAGATTGGTCTTTATAGCTACCTTTCAGATCTTGTCTTTGTTTTTGGCTTTCTGCAGTTCAACTGTGATGTGGAAGGGAAGAATTTTGTTTGTTTTTCAAATCCTGCTTGAGACTTAGGCTTGCTGGATGAAGATTTACATCTTTGAACTATTTCTGGAAAATTCTCAACCAGTATTTCTAAATATTCCTCTCCCCTAATCTATTTTCTGGAACTCAGATATACATTACACTTTTTTCCATGTTTCTTAACCTAACTTTAAATTTTTTTAAATTTTGTTTCTCTAGACTGCATTCTAGAAATTTTTTCTCCATCTGGGTTTGCTGATCCTCTCCAGTTATGCCTAATAATGTTGTTTGATCTGTCCATCAAGTTCTTAATTTCATTTATTGTATTTTTTATTATTTAAAGGCTTACTTAGCTCTTTTTCCAATCTGTATGCATCCTGCTCCTTGTTTGAGTCTTCTCCTTTATTTCATTGGCTATAAAAAGCAGTTATTTTATATTCTGTGTCTGTCAATCCCAAAATCTGAAGCCTTTCTGAGTCTGTTTCTGCCATGTCTTGATTCTTTGTGTTCTTGCTCATTTGTGTGTGTATTTTAGGATTTTTGACTGAGAGCCGATTGTTTTCCTTGAAGCATATTTTTTGTGCGTGTAGCGCTTTGAGAACTGGATAACATTTGAGTTTTTCCAGAGAGGATTTAAATGTCTTTGCTTGCGCTGGTCACTTGGGAGCACTACATCAGTCTGTGACCCTTTGCATTGTATTCTCTGTTTGAACCACATTAAATTGCACAAATTACAAATCAGAGTGAGGGTTTGTGGCTTCAGATTATCAAGGGAGTGTTATTTTCCATTCACTTCCACTGATGAAACATGAAAGTGTTCCTTGCTAATTCTTTTCCTACATGGCAGAGGCTTTTTTCTCATTCTCTCTTATACCATGGATATAGTCCATTGTAGTCCCAGCTTTACATGGGTATCTTTTGTTAGATTACCTGTCTTGGGCAAGTTCTGAGCTTTATCTCCTGTTCCTAACATGCTGTGAGTCATCAGAGGTAGAAGTAAAGGTCTCCAGGGTTTGGCAGAAAAATTCAGGGAACAAGCACTTTGTCTCAGTATTTTTTATTGTTTTGAGGATTTAAGTATTCTATTCAACATCTTAGTTTTTTCAGTGTGGAAGTCATTCAGGGTGTCATTTGCTGTATACTTCCAGAAATAGAAATTTGCTCCTTACGTTTTTTTAATCATTCTTACTGTGTAGCTTTTTTTTAAGGCCTGCATATGTTTTTTTCTAAAGACAGCTTTTACTGTAACCTTATCCTTGTTTTACAGAAACTGATTTATACAAAGCCAAAGACTTTTAAGATTACACAGTTATAAGTTAATCAAGCTAACAGTGACTAGAAACAGCTTTCACTTCTTACAAATCACCTGTGCACTGAGTTTGTTCTGCTTAGATCAGGACAAAACTAATGGCCTTACTAACTTTAAGTAGTCCTAAATGAGCAGGATTTATTTTTGGAAGCAGTCATACCTTTCTACTCATTTAGATTTGAAAATATAGATTGTATTTGAAAAAAAAAAAAAAACAAGTATTTCTGAAGCAACTATTTATTTTTAACTCTTCTCACTATTTCCTAACAGACATTTGGAATAAAACAGGAGCTGTTAAATTGATGAGATGGTCTCCTGACAATAGTGTTGTAATAGTGACCTGGGAATACGGAGGCCTTTCTTTATGGAGTGTTTTTGGAGCACAGCTGATTTGTACACTTGGAGGAGATTTTGCGTAAGTCAAAAAAGACAATTTTTAGATAAAATAACTCCATTATTTCTCACAATGCATGCATACAAAAACCTTGTGTCAGAACTTCCCTTTTTGCCTTGACTCTTACCTTAAAACAATTTGCAAAGTTCATAATCTGTTCGAATATACTGATTCTCTGAACATTCATTTTTTAAAAAATGTACATCTCATTCCATAAAAATGTATTTATTTATTGAACCCCTGCTGTATATATGACAGCATGTTAGACACAAAGCAGAATCAGGCATGGTTCTGCTTTTAGGTAGTTTATAATCTAATGAGGGTGGTAAGGCATGTACATAAATAGTAGAAAGTTACGTTATCTCATTAGGTTAATGTAGGTTAGCCCAGTGATTGATAGGAGTAGGTTGGTATCTCTGCCCACTTCATATACTACCCTGAATCTCAGTTCTGATGAAATGAGCACCCCTTTAAAAGCTGCATATCTCTGGCAAGAAGTCACTTGGACCTCGGAAAATGTGGCTGAGAGATATATACACCTAGGTGTATTAACCCACAGTTTTGTATTTCATGCATTAGTATGTATTTCTATTTTGAAGGAGCAAAATCCGTTTGATTTTTTAAAAAACACTAAATTTTATGTGTATTATATGTAACTGGAAGGCTGTATTATATTTAGTTTCTGTTCTGTTTCAGTTATAGGTCTGATGGCACCAAAAAAGATCCCCTTAAGATCAACTCTATGGTAAGTACTTTCTGTAAAAAATTGGCATGGTATTAAAAAAACTTGGATTTTTCTTCCCTTTTTTCACTCATTTTTATTTATTTAATTTTTTAAGACAGGGTCTTACACTGTCACCCAGGTTGGAGAGCAGTGGCAGTTCATAGCTCACTGCAGCCTCTCTAAGCGATCCTCCTGCCTCAAGCTTCCAAGTAGCTGAGACTCTAGGCACACCACTATCCACACCCGGTTAATTTTTTTGATTTTTAGTAGAGACGTGGTCTTGCCATGTTGCCCAGGCTGGCCCCCTTTTTTCACTCATGTTGATCTGATAAAATCACAAAACTATTTTAGTCTCAGCAGACTCTTCATTATACAGTTCTTGCTTGATGAAAGTCTTTTGTTTTTTTTTAATTGGAAGGCTGCCTGGTTTTCAGTATTTGCGTTTTGTTTAAATGTGGCCAGCAAACCCCTGTCATCTTTATGATGATAATGACTGTTCAGATGAGGCCTTTTTTGTATGTGTCTTCTCATGGCCTGCTTGCTTTTAACATGAGGTGAAATGCTCATTGGGCATTTTTCCTGGAGGACATGCACTTGTGCATTACTTGAGGATGTCTGTATCTATATATCTATATATATGTATACAGTACCTTGAGCATATTTTTAAAAATTTACATAGATGTATGTCAAAGAGAATTATAGTCACTGTTGTAAACAATACAGGTTGAGTATCCCTTAACCAAAGTGCTTGGAACCAGAAGTGTTTCAGATTTTGGAACTTTTTGGATTTTGGAATATTTGCAGATACATTCTTGGGGATGGGACTCAAGTCTAAACACAGAATTCCCTTATGTTTTATATATACCTTATGCACATAGACTGAAGCTAATGTAATGAATTTGTAATAATTTTGTACATAAAACAAAATTTTGACTGCAGCTCATCACATGAAGTCAGGTGTGGAATTTTTTTACTGTGGTGTCATATCACCCCTCAAAAAGTTGCAGCTATTGGAGCATTTCAGATTTTTGGATTAGGGAGGCTTAACCTGTATTTTTATTTTTTACCTATTTTCAAGAGTTTCTGTAGAAAACAGAGATATAACCCCTGTCTTTACATAACAAGTTTTTCTTGCTATAGCCCCTCTGCATACCATCCTTTTTAAATTAGTGACTATGAGGCTTGTCGCTTCTCTTCTCTCTTGCTCCACAGAGGAAGACATTCTTCTGATCTTGAGTTTCTTGTAGAATTAAAACCGCCATGGTTGCCTAAAATAGTGGTTCCCAACCTTTCACCACCAAGGACCCCTTCTGATGTCTTTGCCCACCTCCATAGTTTAAAATAAGTTTTCACCACACATTTCTATAAATACCAATCAGTGCTTCTGAATGGCATGCAAGAACCAGTGTTGTCCGTCTCACTAAGTTGATATTTTAACCACAAACTAAGAATCTAAGCATTATTAGTTAAAACTTAGGCAGCTTTATCATAGGAAAACATAAAAGTTCTATTAAACTTTTGAAATTTTGCAACAATTCATGGGCTACCCCTGCCCCTTCACCATTTTCTTGGCTTGAAGATTGAGAATCACTAATCTTTAAAAATACTATCATGGAGTCTAGTTACAGAATATTAAAACTGAATGGTTCTGGAGGAATTTATTTGAACCTTCTCATTTTACAGAGGAAGAAACTTATATCCCAAGAAACGAGACAGCTTGGCCAAGGTAATATATACAAAAAGCCAAGCTATAATGAAAACTCTGGTCTCACAGCTTCCAATCCAATGTTTTTTGCTCCATACAAAACTGCATCTGTTGTAGGGGCTTCTTTGCCAGGCTTCTACTGGGTAACCTGGGGTGTCTTCTGTAAGGAATTTCTTTGTATTTGAGAGGCAGCTAAATTAAAGCAATAGAGAAGTTACAGAGCACAGTAGGTATTTTTAGGATTAAGACCCTGAAATTGGCATTAAGAATGGTAGGTAATGTTTTCACTTTTGTAGATAGAGAGCAGTGATGGTGATTTCCTCTGGAGTTAGTTAAGAGGTAACTGAAGGTGTGATTCTTGTCTGTGTTATCACGGTTTCTCCAACCTTCACAAATCATTAATAATGCTATCATTGGCTATTTCAGAATTTGAATAATTGAAGCTAGAAAGGGATACAAAAGCCTTTTATTGCTCTGACTTTTTTTCTCCCTCCTTTTCTCTCTAAGAGCTGGGGTGCAGAAGGCTATCACCTATGGGTAATCAGCGGATTTGGTTCTCAAAACACTGAAATTGAGTCTGACCTCAGGAGTGTAGTTAAACAGCCCAGCATCCTGTTATTTCAGTTTATTAAGAGTGTACTCACTGTAAACCCTTGTATGGTAAGTATATTTAAAGCTCTGATTTTTTAGTGTCTTTTGTGTTAGAAGTTCAGACCCTTCTTTATGACATATGTATGGTGTATACTTCTAAAATTGGCATATTATCTTCTTTTCTATGATTCTTGTGTTTCTTTTTGTTTTATATTAAATTTATACCAAAATTTTATTTCTCAACGGGTTGTGTTTCTTTGGTCTTATTTTTTTAAAAGGGTCATAAGCAATTTGACGGAAAGCAATGTTTATATATTTATTTAAATAATTTGAGTAATTTAGTCTTTATCTGAATAGCATTTCCCAAAGTGTGTTCCTCCAGGCACTACTTATGAGAGATATTAGTAGCAGTTCCACAGGATTTTTTAAAAGTTTTGTTTCCATATAAGTGTCAAATAAAGGTAAAACAAAATTGTAGAGATTGATTGTAGGGCTCCAGAGGCTTAAATATGCTGTTGTGCATCATGAAAATCCAGGAGGTGGTATATTAAAAACAGTGTTCCCCATGCTTATTTAACTGTGAATTTTTAAGAAATAGCTTAAAGAAAGTATGTCTGAGGACTTGCTTTTAGAAACACCGCCCCAAACACTGCCTCTTGTATTTCTATCTGAAATAGTGTATACTAATATTATTATATATCGCTAATATACAGTAATGGTATATGTTACATGTTAGAAATGTGTATCTTAATACCTACCATCAATGGCTTTTTAATGGATATTTGGTACAACAAATTTCTAATTAAAATTTACGAACATCCATAAAAAATGTGAAAATAGCCTGAATCTCAGATCCATTATTCCACTTGAAGATTAAGGATCCCCAGAAAAGAAGAGAGCATTTCTCCCTCCCCTTCCCCATCCCAAATAATAATTTAAAAGCACCCTTGAGTTTTATGTCAAGCCAGCATTTGGACTAAAATGGAAAAATGACAAGGGTAGGGTGCTACTTTGTCTAATTTCAATAGTTAATGAGTCTACTCACCTTTGAGAACACTGGCTTTCTAGCTGAAATCTCATAGTCACTAAGAGCACTATTCTTTCTAATTATAACAGTGCATGAGATTATTGTGTAGTCTTTGTCCTCTGTGAAGAAAATCAACATCGAGATATATGTACATTTCCTACAATAAAACTAAATCGATGTGTTATTTTTGCCTGCGTAATATTGAGTTGTTTTTATTTGTTTTCCTCCTTTGCCCTTTTGTTCCTCTTTCCCTCATTTAGAGTAACCAAGAGCAGGTGTTGCTTCAGGGTGAGGATCGCTTGTACTTGAACTGTGGAGAGGCTTCACAAACCCAGAATCCCAGGAGTTCTTCAACACACTCTGAGCATAAGCCCAGTCGAGAAAAGAGCCCATTTGCAGATGGAGGTTTAGAGTCTCAGGGATTAAGCACTTTACTTGGACATCGGCATTGGCATGTTGTACAGGTAAATCTTTAGTTACTGATTACTAGAGACTTATTTTGATAGGATATCACCTGGAACAGATTATTAAATATTTCATCTGTTAACTTCAGGCAACTGAGAATCCTTTTAACCATTTTGTCATGTCCCTCTTCTGCTTTTCTGTGTTCTTGTCCTCTAGTCTTCTCCCTCCTTTCTTTCCACTTGGCGTAGAGTGTATCCCCACCTGTTTCAAGTCTATTAATAATGTCAAGAACTAGAAGTTTATGTTTTGCCTTCTCATTGAGAACTATTTATTTTACTTTCAGCCTCTTTTTTTATATAAATTTAGCTCTACGGATTTGCACAGGCAAAACAAAGTGTAATAATCTCATGGAAAGTGGCAACATCAGCTAGTACTCTGTACAGCTGACCTTACAGTCTTAAGGGGCCACGGTGAGGTTAATCATGTGACTTTGGACCCAAATTGCAGACTTGTGATCAGTAGAGAGCTTTATTGTTAATACTTTTATTAGCTAATCTTATTCCAAATTATTTATTCTGATATCACTTTTAAATTAACAGTGTCTCACAGTAATTCTGATAAACTGACATTTAACATGGAAATTAATTCTGAATTTTGATACCAAGTAAAATTATTTTGGGGAAACCAGTAAGTTGAAGTTTCTTAAAAGAAACTTGCATACATAATTTCAGTCTTCCGACTGTTTTCTTTCCCTTTTTGATAGCAAAATATTTTAGGTACATCAAAGCCCACTCTTAGTTTCTTTTAGTCAGTTTCTGTTTCCATAATTCTTTGCCTTACTTTGACTCTCTATATGTTTACCCTACTAGCCTACTTCAGCTCCCATGTTATTTTCAGTTGACTTTGAGTGAAGATAATGAGAGACCAAAAAATGGTCATGTGAAAGGTTGAAGGATTATCTTCTACATTGACATCTGGTATACACTAAAAGAAAATGAACTTAACTTACATTAATAAATTCATAGAATCAAACAATGTACATACCATTTTATAATTAGTAACAATTTTTAAATAAAACTGCACTAGCTACTTCCTTGACTAAAATTTTCCACTGCTCCCTTCTCTCCTATAGCCATTTCTCTGCTATTTTCATTTCCCCATACTTTGAACTATTCATTCTACACTGACCTAGCATCAATGCCAGTTCTGCCTAGCCAGGTCTGTGTTACCAGAGAGCCAAGTAGAGCAGAGGATCAAAGAAGGTAGGTCTGGAACTAAAAAATCGATCAGGCAATAACAAAAATTGAATTTCCTTCCAGCTCAAAAACTCAGTGATTCTGTGATTCTTAAGCATCTATGAAGTACCCCATATAAGAGAAACATTTTAACACTGATTTTAGGACTTTGGGTACTAGCAAGATTCCACTGTTATTCTGTTCTTTAGATAGCTAAAGATATTTAGACAGATGAACTTTTAAAACTTGAGTTTACCTAGTTTATCAGTTTCCTTAAAAATAACATAAATAATGCCACATTAATTGTTTTGTACTGCTGAAACAATGAAAATGGGCTCATAGAATTTTTCAAGCTGGAAGGACCTAAGAGATCATAAAGTCCAACTGGATTTGATACATGAGGAAACTGAGGGTCAGAGAAGTTATATGACTTGTCCAGTTCACCCAGCAGAGTAGTGGCAGACTTATCTTTATCATCACTCTACGTTAAAGTAAAAATCTAATGTATTTTAAAACCGAGGTACTGAGCATTAAATCACATAATACACTACTGACCTTGAGCTAAAACTTAGAATTTGCCTTTTTGGCAGTTTGTACTTGGAGTTGCCCTGTATTTTGCTGGCACTCCAGCTACATGATTCAGTGCAGTTATGGTGGTGGTGTATAGGGCAGTATACAGTGTCTACATAATGCTAAACTTTTACGTTCTAGGCTTTTTAGCCATTTATCATGACTCCCTGAAGAAACATAGTTGCCTGGTTTAATTTGCCCCACAGTAGTATCCTTGTTTCTAAGATAAGTGACCACATCCTCTGTCAAAGTTGATTTTGTTTGCGTGATTTATTCTTTGTATGTATGCTTCTTGTATAGCTTAGATGAACTCCAACTAATTCTGCTGCTTGTTCTGTTTCTCATTTAGAGTACTAGCTTTTTGTTTGTTTGTTTAAACCTGCTACCTTATACTCCTTAGCTTCCAGATTGGAAGATTCTATGTTACTTATGATTTTTCTTTAACTAAAACAAAACAAATACATACTTGTCAGAAGCAGGATTGGTAACTGGCAGTAAAGGCGGTGCTTTTTTTTTTTTTTTTTTTTTTTTTGAGATTGAATTTTGTTCTTTGTTGCCCAGGCTGGAGTGCAGTGGCGTGATCTCAGCTCACTGCAACCTCCACCTCCAGGGTTCAAGCGATTCTGCTGTCTCAGCCTCCCAAGTAGCTGGGATTACAGGCACCTGCCACCATGCCCGGCTAATTTTTGTATTTTTAGTAGAGACGGGGTTTCACCATGTTGGCCAGGCTGGTCTCAAACTCCTGACCTTGTGATCTACCTGCCTCAGCCTCCCAAAGTACTGGGATTACAGGCGTGAGCCACCGCACCCAGCCAAAGCAAGCACCAGCAAGCACCAGCCAAAGTGCTTTTTAAAAAGTTTTTTCTTACCTATAAGTTTTAAAACTTTTGAAGTCATTTGTTGACATATGGGGCACAAACTATTGAAATTTTACAAAACACAAAGTTTCTAGTTTTAGGCCATGTTCCTTCTAAGACTGCCATTTATTTTAATGCTCAGTATTTTGTATGATGTAAGCATTTACTTCTGAAAGGTACATAAATCTATTATCCATTGTTCTGAGGGTGTTGGTTTGATGGTTAGCTTGGCTATTTAGAAAGAATAAGCTTCACAAAATGTGGAAGATAAGCACCTACAGGGTATCAGGCACTATGTTAGGGATTTCAACAGAGAGTATTTAAAGGCTCTTTCATTCATAAATTATTTACTGTCTTCCTACAGTATGTATCAAGTGTACCAGGTATTTGGCACAGAACAAATCTGCTAGGAGGATGGCTCCCACAGTCTCACTAGTTATAGACAAAACTAATCTAGGCAGGAGACAGAGTTTTAGCAGAGTTACTTTAAAATTTAAAAATCATAATAACAAATGAGGGCGGATTCAGTTTCTTTAAGAGAAACTGAAACATTCTAAGATAAGGGTAGAGTTTCTGTACCTTAGCACTCAGTTTTCCAGTGATGTGGCATGACTTCAGTGCCCTGAGTGTGTTTTCATGACCTGTTTTTTTTGTCACTGATCAGCTGCCTCTTCCTTACTTCTGCCATTCCCTTTTATCAAGTATTAGAGGTAGAGCTCAGAGTTCAGATGACACATAGATCAATAAAGTTGACCTACTGGAGAAAATACATAGTATCTTTAGACACAAAACTGCATGAAAAATAAAGCTTCATTCTAAACTTAACACCTGAAGTTTTTAAAATACATCATTTGTGGCACTTCATAGATTTTTGTAGAATAAAGAATAAATTGTTATATAGATATTGATCATAGTGTGATCATTTGATAAGATTTAACTTTGGTTCCCATTATTAGAAACTCTTTGTGTTAGAATCCACTTTTGCAGTAAGATCCCAGCTCCTCCATTACCCACCCACACGTTTCATAAGTACTCATGAAACACCAAGGTTTGAGGGAGGTAAGGATTCCTTTTAGTGCAATGGGTGATTGGCACAGTTATACTCAGGTACATCCTCCTGCTGTGAGTGACTGCTGAAAAAAGTTGAAAATGCTTTCAACTTTTATTTCACCACCTAATCATTACCTTAAGTGTACCATTATTCTGAACTAATTTTACCCATCATAGTGATCTTTTTGGGGGTCTGGGGGGCAGGGAGACAGAGTCTCACTCTGTTGCCCAGGCTGGAGTGCAGTGGTGCAATCTCGGCTCACTGCAACCTCCGCCTCCAGGGTTCAAGTGATTCTCCTGCCTCAGCTTCCCGAGTAGCTGGGATTGCCGGCACCTGCCATCACGCCCGGCTAATTTTTGTATTTTTAGTAGAGACGGGTTTCACCATGCTGGCCGGGCTGGTCTCGAACTCCTGACCTCAGGCAATCTGCCTGCCTCAGCCTCCCAAAGTGCTGGGATTACAGGCATGAGCCACGGTGCCTGGCCCATAGTGAATTTTATCAATTTATTAAGCTATTGATTTAGTTGGATTTTAAGTTGACTTAAGTCAACTTAATAAGTATAACAAATAATAAGTAAGTAAAGCACTTGATAATAAGTGAAGTATAACATAGTTTTATCAAATTTTATCAAGGTTAATACAGATGTTTAGAGCATATTGCTTTTACTTAATTTTCTGTCTTCACATTACATACACAATCTTACTGGGTTTGATTGCTGTTGACTTAGCTTTTTAATTTGGCATTTAGTTTTTAAATATGTGACAACTTTTCTTAGAGTAAAATGAAAAATAAATTTGAACAGATCGAAGCTTTTCTTATTCCAAGAACAGAAGACTCTTTGTTTGTTCAGTTCTGTTAATTCTCACCCCACTCCAACATGTGCTCATGAAAACTAATCAGCAGGCTAGAGAGATCAATCTCATTAAAACGAAAATTTACTTTATCTACATTGATATCCCATGTCAATTATTTAAATTGAAAGGTGTTGTTAGGGTGATACAAAGACACCATGTTCAAAGATGTAAGACAGACAACGTGGAAAAATGAACGCCTTTTCTTGCAGATAGTTAATATTTGTAATATATTAAAAGTTCTTGTAGATAAGTAAGTCAAATACCCCAATAGAAAAATAATAGCTTACATACACTCTTTCATGTACATATATATATGTTTGTTTAGAGATAGAATAAAAGCTAACCAGTGGTTGTACCTAAGTAACAGAGAATTTCATTTTGTCAATTTTTATATTGCATAATTTCATAAGTTTTTTTTTTTTTTTTTTTTTTTTTGGAGACGGAGTTTCGCTCTTATTCCCCAGGCTGGAGTGCAGTGGCGCGATCCTGGCTCACTGCAACCTCTGCCTCCCGGGTTCAAGCGATTGTCCTGCCTCAGTCTCCCATGTAGTTGGGACTACAGGCATGCACCATCATGCACAGTTTCGTATTTTTAGTAGAGACGAGATTTCGCCATGTTGGTCAGGCTGGTCACAAACTCCTGACCTCAGGTGATCCACCTGCCTCGGCCTCCCAAAGTGCTGGGATTACAGGCGTGAGCAACTGCACCTGGCCTAAGCATTGCTGTTTTAATCAGAAAAGTGTAAAAGTAATAAAAATATTTCCATTAAAAACCAGAACTTTTTCTGAGGCTGTAATTGTATTAGATTAGGTTGTTTTGGAATGGTTTATATCAGCAAACCCAAACTGTTCATCTGCACAATTCATAGCTGCCCTCACAGGTGCCTTCTCTGAAAATCTCTTGTCAGTCTGTATTTATTGAATTCAATATTTAAAACAAACAGAAACATAAGGGGCAAGGGGCAGGGAGAGGAAAGCCTGGTGCCTAGAAACATGAAATAACGTAAGATGTAAAACATTGATTCATATACAAATGGTAAATTCTAAGTGCTCTGCTACTAACTAGGGGGGCACCTTAAACATTGCTCGGCAAGATGAATCTCATATTGTGATAACTTAATGCTTTAAGTTTAAATATATTTCATAAGTTTTACCAATCTGATGTGTTATTTTCTATAGATTTCCAGCACCTATCTAGAGAGCAATTGGCCTATACGGGTGAGTTGTTATTTTGTTGGTGTTAACTTTTGTTGACTAGCATTTGCTGCAAGAGACATTCTGGGAAGAGCCCTTCAGTGGGTGTATTGAGAAAAATAAAACTCTTGATCTATTGTAACATTGCTAGTATATTAACATCTATAATTTTGTCAGATATAACTGAATATTTGAACTTTAAAATATTTAATTAGCAAACATTTATTAATTGTCTGTTTGCCTGACACAATACTAAGCTCTTTATGCCTAATAAAGTATATAGGTTTGCAAGGAAAAGTTCTTATTTTTTTTTTTAAACAGTTTTCAGCTATTGATAAGCTTGGACAGAATATTGCTGTGGTTGGCAAGTTTGGTTTTGCACATTACTCTTTACTCACCAAAAAATGGAAACTTTTTGGAAACATTACCCAGGTTAGTCTTTTTTGAGATTAAAAACCTATTTCTCAAAGTATAAGAGAACTACAATATGAAATAGCTATAAAGTTTATCACTAAGTAATTTTGGTTACTTATTAAAAATAAGGAAAATCAGATATAAAAAAGTGATGTTGAATAATATGTAAGATTTGATTCTGATAAAATACTTGATATTTGATAAAGGATCTTGTGTTGAAATAGTTGGTTTATTTTTAATTCTTTTTAAGATTGGTAACTATAATTCCTTAGCCTGAGGATTTATTCTTACATTCCAGCTTGAGTTTATCTGATGTGATCAGAATAGATTTCCACAGAATTTGAGATCATTCCATGCCTATTCTGTGTGTGAGGTATATGGGATAGTGAGTGTGCGTGTGTGTATGTGTATGTGTGTGTACATATACGCATGCAGTTGGAAGAGAAGGAAATCAGTACTTATTAGGTGCCTATTGTGTGTTAGGCATTTTAAGGCACTTTCATATATGTTATCTTACTCATCTGCACAGCAACCCAGTGAAGGCACTACTGTTACTGATCTTTTGATGTAAACACACACACACACACAAACTAGGATTCTATTACTCATCTGATAAGTGATTAAGCCAGAATTTACACTAAGCTCTAATGGGTGTTAGAATGATGATGCTATATAGCACCCAGTTATTCTTAATGGTATATTTGCCTTCTTAAAGAAATATTTATTTTTATAAATAGGATATGGATCATTATTAATAAAGGCTCTAGAGTTATCATTGGAGAGAGGGGGAGTAAGAGCAGAAATAATTTGATCTTTGGCTGGGCGTGTGGTGGCTCACGCCTGTAATCCCAGCACTTTGGGAGGCTGAAGCAGGCAGATCACTTGAGGCTGGGAGTCCAAGACCAGCCTGGCCAACATGACGAAACCCCGTCCCTACAAAATATACAAAATTAGCTAGGTGTGTTGGTGCATGCTTGTAATCCCAGCTACTTGGGAGGCGGCTGAGACATGAGAATTGCTTGAACCCAGGAGGCAGAGGTTGCAGGGAGCTGAGATCGAGCCACTGCACTCCAGCATGGGTGACAGAGTGAGACTGTCTCAAAAAATAATTTGAGCTTTGTCTGGGTAAGAATTTTTATAAATATATTACTTTGTTATAATTTCTGGTAGCATAAGGTAAATTTTTTAAAAAATTTTTATTTTAAGGAGCAAAATATGATCGTGACAGGTGGCTTAGCCTGGTGGAATGATTTTATGGTCCTTGCGTGTTATAACATAAATGACCGTCAAGAAGAGGTAAGTTTTTTCTCTCAGAAATAACAGATTTTTATATTTTACAGCTATTAAGCATGATTTAATTTTATATAGAAAATAGTCGATTGAAAACTGAACAAAACATTTTATTTTTTAATCAAGAATGTAGCTTCTTTTAGGTAGTGGGATTTTCTTTTCAGGTTATTACTTTAAAAAATTATTAAGTGACAATTGAGACTTTTAAGATAACCTTTTCTAAGGATTTTAGCTGTCGGACATTCCCTATGGAGTTTGAAAATAAAGAGTTAAAAGCAAAAAATTTCATGATATAAGAATGGCTGTCCTCAGAGATAGATTTATTTAGTTACTGATTTACAGTAACCCCTCCTTAATTATGGGGGATACATTCCAAGACCATCAGTGGATGCCTGAAACTGTTAATAGTACTGAACCCTATATAGCACTATCTTTTTTCCTATACATACATACCTATGATAAAGTTTAATTTGTAAGAGATTAATAATGACTAATAATAAAACAATTATGACAGTATATTGTAATAAAAGTTATATGAATGTGGTCTCTCAGAATATCTTAGTATACTGTACTCACCTATTTTCAGACCATGGTTGACTGTAGATAACTGAAACTGTGAAGAGCAAAGCCATGGATAAGAGAGACTACTGTATCTGGTTTTTTGTTTTGAGAAACAGCTGGTCTTATTATGTATCAGGTCTAAATCTGCAGGTCTAGGCCAGGTGCAGTGGCTCATGCCTGTAATCCAAGCACTTTGGGAGGCTAAGGCGGGTGGATCACCTGAGGTCAGGAGTTCAAGACCAGCCTGGCCAACATGGTGAAACCCCATCTCTATTACAAATGCAAAAATTAGCCAGGTATGGTGGCACACCCCTGTAATCCCAGCTACTTGGGAAGCTGAGGTGGCAGAATTGCTTGAACCCGGAAGGCAGAGGGTGCAGTGAGCCGAGATCATGCCACTGCACTCCAGCCTGGGCAACAGAGTGAGACCCCGTCTTTAAATAAATAAATAAATAAATAAATAAAGCAGGTCTAAAAGGAATATTTTATAATAGTACATTCAGTTTTGATCACTTCATTTTTTGCTTACTCATAGAATGAGCCTAGTCTGCAAAAATATGTAAACATAATCCATTTATTGTTAAAGCTTAGATAGTTCTTTTAACTCCTGTTACTAAAAAAAAAAAAAAACAAGTTGGAAGTTAAAAACAGCATGTTTAAAGTATTTGGTCATCCCTAGTAGTTATCTTGTTTTTATAATTTTCTTTATTTTTGTTTTCTTCAGCTTAGAGTATACTTGCGAACATCAAATCTGGACAATGCCTTTGCTCATGTCACCAAAGCACAAGCAGAAACATTACTGCTTAGTGTCTTCCAGGACATGGTAATAGTATTTAGAGCAGACTGTTCAATATGCCTTTACAGTATTGAAAGAAAATCTGATGGGTAAGTATCTGGCATATGAGAAGTCACTTTTTGTTCCTATTTACCACGTTTCTCTTTTGTAGTTTTTGTTTTCTCAAAACAGTTATTCCACTTTTATATTCAATCTTGTTTTTGTTAGAGGTAAAAAAAGCAAGGAGTTTTAATTAGTGATATTAATATAATAGCTAAAAAAAAAAGAAATATCGTACACTAACTTCTTTAGCTTATCTTCCTGGAGTCATTTGAAAAAAATCTAGTTTGGGATGAGGTAAACCCTTAGATACTAAATTTTTTTCACAACCTTGAAAATAAATGGTTACTGACTCTCCTGGTGCTCTCGATACTTGGTGGGAATTTGAAGGAGTTCTACAACTTTAAGACTGTAGGAAGCATGTCCTTAGCAAACTGACTTATATTTCCACTGAGCTAGATGGCTGTAGTCTGGGGCAGTAAAAAATCAGCAGTGTTGTTGCTGCTGCACGTTGCCTTATATTTGTCTTGGCATCTGGTCCACTTGCAACGTATTTAGACCACACCTCTTGAGTTTTATTTTTGTTCTCAGAGGTTAATTGAAGTATGTATTTACTGAAACAGCACAGTGATTGAGAAGTAATGCAAGATAAAAATTAAGACATCTCACTAGCCTCAATGATTGAACCATCATTCTTTCTCAACCCACTAGTTTTTTCCACTTAAATATTTGTATTCTTATAGCTTCTTCCCTAGTTTTCGTCTTCCCTCCTATTTGTTACTCCCTTTCTTTATCTCTCATCCCCATATACTCTGGTTCCCCTCAACCTTGCCAACTTCCTGATCGAAGGATATATGGGGAGAAGATGATAGGTAGTAAGACATCTGAGTCTTCCATAAGCATGAAATCTAATACTATTACTAGTGGAAAAGAAAGAAAATCTCATTAGCATTGTTGTTGAGGTATGTGGGTTTCTTTTGTTTTTACAGTCCAAATACTACTGCTGGTATTCAAGTTCTTCAGGAGGTTTCCATGTCACGCTACATTCCTCACCCTTTCCTGGTGGTATCTGTCACTCTGACATCAGTGAGTACAGAGAATGGAATCACCTTGAAAATGCCACAGCAGGTACCACTCCATTATCAAAGGTCTTTGGAGTTTACATCTCTGTTTTTAGTATTTGAGTCCATATTAGGAAGTATTTGTTCGGCAAATAAATACTAAATGTCTAAAATGTACCTTATATGAGAATGCTGGGTTGCAGTGGCAAATTAAAAAGACATGGTTTCTGCTCAGGCATTAGATAAATAATTACATACGTAATGAATTGTTCCTGTTACGTGTACCAAAAAGTAGTACACATTACTGTGAGAGCATATAACAAAAACCTATTATAGTCTGAACAATCAGAGATTTCTGTATCATTTAAATTAAAACCAGGAGAATAAGTAGAAATTATCTAAGTTAAGAGGGGATGGATTTTCAGGTGGAAGGAACAGTAGTGCAAAGGCCCATAGACAAGGCAGAACATGACACACTCAGGGAATTGGAAGAATTTTAGAGTGACTGGGACATGGAAAGTGAAAGAGGATATGAGTCTTGTAGATAATATTGATAATTTTAGACTTTAAGTCTAAAGTGTTTTAAGGTAGGTATTATTAGATCTAAGCTTTATAATGTTTACTGTAAGGAGGAAAATGAACTGAAGTAAGACAAAACTACTGTAGGGAGAGTAACTGGGAGGTCATTGTAATGATCTAGGTCAGTGGTGTTCACAGTCTGAACTTGGGCAGTGAAAAAGGATATGGAAAGAAGTAGCATGAGTATAGAATAGCAAGGGCTTTATAATTAGTTAATTATGAGGAAAGAGAAAGTATAATCCCGTAGTGTCTGGGTAAAGTAACAGGGTAAGAAGTAGGGCGACCAGGACCCACGTTGCATAACTTTCTATTTCAGTGGTTTCTAAACTTCATGTCAACTGGGAACCTACTGTCAGAGGAAAATCCTGTGTGGATTTATTTGTCATCCCTGTCTGGGCAGTCTGTCTTTTACTTCCTGTCGAGGCACTTTGATCAAACCTCAACACTCCATAAAATAACTAGAAAACAGACTAGACTAGACTATCCAGTTATGGGGAATTTAGTATTACTTATATGAATCTAAAATCAATTGTGTTACCTTCTATCCCAGTTCTCTATTCTTTGTAGAAGACATTGTAAAAGCTGGTCCCTCTTCCACATGATGACCCCTAAAATATCTGCAGACAGTTAACATTCCTTGGCTTCTCCTTCTCTCCTCAAACCTCTCTGTCATCTTATCTGCATGCTAAATACTTCCATATGTCCAACTATTTCATGTGATGTTTATTCTAGACCCCTTAAGCATCTTGGTCTCCCTTCTTTTTTTTTTTTTTTTTTTTTTTTTTTGGTCCTTTTTTCTTTTTTTTTGAGATGGAGTCTCACTCTGTCGCCAGGCTGGAGTGCAGTGGTGCAATCTTGGCTCACTGCAACCTCTGCCTCCCAGGCTCAAGCAATTCTCCCGCCTCAGCCTCCCAACTAGCTGGGACTACAGGTGCACGCCACCACGCCCAGCTAATTTTTGTATATTTAGTAGAGACAGGGTTTCACCATGTTGGCCAGGATGGTCTCATTTTCTTGACCTCATGATCTGCCCACCTCGGCCTCCCAAAGTGCTGGGATTAAGGGCGTGAGCCATCGTGCTCGGCCTTGGTCTCCCTTCTATAGGTAAAATTGGTTTTCTCCTTTAAAATATAGTTCCCATTTCCTCTGCAAACCATATTTAATGGTAGCCAGTTAGTCCTAATTGATAAGGGAATATACTGTTTTACAGAAGTTTAGATAAAAGGTGTGAAAAAAAGTGACAATTTAAAAATCATTTTGCAGTCCTGAGGAACTAATCAATCTTATCACTAAAAATGGGAAAACCAGATATGGTATGCTTCTTGAGGTGATATAACATGAAGTTCACAAGAATTATTGCCAAAAATCTTGAACCCAAATCAAATCAAGTATAGAGAGTCATCTTCCCTACCACAAGGAAGCAGAATACAAGACATTCTGTTGGACAGCTACAAGTCACTAACATGGGGGAAGAAGGAGTGAATCTTCTAGATTAAATAAGACTTTGAAGCCATAAAAACCAAATGCAGTGGTTAAAAGTCATTTGTGAGGCAAATGTGATAATCACTACCCTGCAGAACCAAGTCAGTAAGCTCATTTGTATCTTCATTCAAACCAGCTATGAAAAGACACTGTTGAAACAATTAGGGATATTTAAATACTAATGGAGAGAGAAAGTAGGGAATAATTGTAAATTTTATTGGATGTGATACTAGCATTGTAGCTATGTTAGCAGATGCCCATATATTTTAGGAATGCATATTAAACATGTAGAAGTAAAATGGGTAGCATGTCTTAATTGAAAATACTCTGACAAAACTGAAAAAAAAATAAGGGATTCATGGAGCACATAAGGCAAAATCTTGATAATTGTGAATCTGGATAATGGCAGTGTGAAAGTTCATTATACTATTCTCCATACTTTTAATCATGTTTAAAGTTTTCATATTTAAAAAAGGACTCTTACATATCCCAGATAGAGTAGGCAACCAGTGGCATCAGTAGTCCTGGATACGATATTTTGAGAGGGCCTTTCACAAAGAGAAGGTGCTTAATTTGGCTAGAGCAGATTAAGAAGTTAAAATTGACTGATTACCATAGAGGGAAGACAAAGAATGCTAGAGCAAAGTAAGTTTTCATTTAATACTAAAGTTTTCAAAAAAAATAGTAGTAACAGTGAAAACTCTTCAACAGCAAGATAGTCTCTCCATGAGAGTGAGCTCCTTGTTACTGAAACTCTCATAGAGAATCATCTGCCAGGGGTTTTTTTAGGGCAAGAGATTGAGTTTGGGGTTCCTTCAAATTTAGAATTTTGGGCATACATGTAGCCCTTGCTTTTTCTGAAAGCTTTATTAAAGTTGCCTGAGAGTGCTGTTGCAGTAATCTTTAACATTATCAGAAAGTGTTGAATACTAAGATAGGATACTGATAATACCCACTCACTGAAGAAAAGAGAAGTGTACTTTTTTAATGAATTAGTATGAAATGTGGTGAAATCTACCATCTTAAAACTTAAGGTAGTCATTATAAACATTACTCATATTGTGGTGAATTACAGTAAATGCCTTTAAGGTCTTTTGAAGTGTTTTAGTGTATGCAGTTCCCAGTCATGCTGTTTTGCTGCAGGTGTTTGTGTCTTTTTCTTTTTCCTCTGCCATCTAGCTACATTTTACTGTTATCCAGGTGTCTGACTCTTCTAGTTGCCACACACCTAAATTCCATGTTCACTTCTCATACCTCCAAATTACTTTCTGGATAGATAACCAATTTTTTTATTTAGTCATTTCTTTATAAATAATCCCCTGTAGAATCTGAAAGCAGTAAGCAAGAGTAGTTTGTATAGCCAAGTATTTTGCAACTAGAATATATAGGGTGGCTGCTGTTTTCTTGATGAACCCTAAATGATCATTGGTAGCTTAAATTCAGCCAGCCAGCATGCAGCAAAGCCTGGGACACAATCCCACAAGTTTTGAATACTCACTCTTTCCTCCCTGAAATTCTTTCCTTCTGTTTATATAGCATATATAGCATTGTGCTTCCCTGTTTCTCTTTTGTCT
This sequence comes from Pan paniscus, assembly GCF_029289425.2. Taxonomy (NCBI): domain Eukaryota; kingdom Metazoa; phylum Chordata; class Mammalia; order Primates; family Hominidae; genus Pan; species Pan paniscus. The sequence continues at coordinate 118,810,303 of NC_073260.2, read as the reverse complement.
TCCAAAAGCTCAGGTGATGGCCCGCTGCTCTTTTTACCCTGGCTACTGTGCCTGAGATACATCTGTCTGTCTCCTTCAGTTTACCAGCCTCACCTTTTTTTTTTTTTTTTTTTTTTTTTGAGACGGAGTCTTGCTCTGTCACCCAGGCTAGAGTGCAATGGTGCAGTCTTGGCTCACTGCAGCTTCCGTCTCCCGGGTTCAAGTGATTCTCCTGCCTCAGCCTCCCAAGTAGCTGGGATTACAGGCACCTGCCACCATGCCCGGCTTATTTTTGTGTTTTTAGTAGAGACGGGGTTTCACCATTTTGGCCAGGTTGGTCTTGAACTCCTGACCTCGTGATCCACCCACCTCAGCCTCCCACCAAATGCTGGGATTACAGGTGTGAGCCACTGCACCCAGCCTGGCCCAGCCTCACCTTTAAGCTTCTGATGCTGGTACAGTCATCTCTGATTTAGTGATTGCTCACATTGTTACTTGGAAGTCTTAAGAATTTTTTTTTATTTTTTCAAATTAAATGAGCCAAAAAGAAAAAGGGAAACTCTTTGGTTTTCCCTTCCCTAATTTCTCTTCCTGTCTTCTATCAGTGATAATAACTTCAACTTCTCTAGCACCTCAGCTAACCTGGAAATCATCTTTGGTTCATCTCTTTTTCTACCTTTCATGTCTAGGATAGCAGTAAGTTCTGTTTTTTTAACCAAAATGTTCCTTCCTCTTTACAGATGGAAATGACTTGATATCTGAGGTTCCTTTTAAAACAGGGCTGCTCAAAGTTTAATGTGCATAATGGTTTAAGTTGGGTGACAGGGCTCAATAGGAAATCATTATACTAGGCTCTCTGAGGTTTGATTGAAATTTTTCATTATAAAAAGGCAGACTATTTCCTCATTTCTGAAGTCAACACCCATGAAATCTGCCTCTCCTCAGTAACCTATCCTGATTAACTCTGATTTTTTAAATAACTGTCTTATTCAAGAACCATAAGTAGTGGCTTCTTTCCTGCTGCTCTTTTACCTGGCTTTCTGAATCCTCCTTGAAGGTCTGTTGCCATCCAGCTTTGTTCTCATAATGTCCCTAGTCTAGCCAGACTGTTCTCACTTTCCCAATAGTTCCATGTCTTCGTTTTCATTGCACACTTCCATTAGATTACCAACCCTTACTCTCCCACTCTTGTATGTCTTCCTCATCTGTCAGGTTCACTGCATCCTTTTAAACTTTCTGTTGTTATGGCAGCTAGATCACTGAAGTGATCTCTCATTTTTATAAACTTCTAAAGTTCTCTTAGCTTTTTCAGGATAATTCAACTCTGCCCTCAATCTTATGTCACTGGTGGTGTTCATTAATTGCATTATGTGTTAGGCTTTGTACCATCCTAGCCAGAAAGCTCCTTGTATTCCCACAGAGCCTAGCAGAATGGCTGTACATAGTACAACCTCAATAAATAATGTAGATTGTTTGACCTATAAACCTTATGGATTGGGGGGAGATGCGGAAAGCATACCGATACAGAAGTATGAATTTAGCTGCTTTTTCTTAAATTTCAGGCTCGTGGTGCAGAGAGCATTATGTTAAACCTGGCAGGACAGCTCATCATGATGCAGAGGGACAGGTCAGGCCCACAGATCCGGGAGAAGGACAGTAACCCTAATAACCAAAGGAAACTTGTGAGTAAAGTACTAGTCATTTCTTTTCAAACACTAAGAAGGTATGGGATGAGGATGAAGGAATGAAACAGTTTAAGAGAAGAGTATTTTATGATTTGGAAAGGAGAAATTAAGTCCATAAAATTAGTCTTAAGCCTCTGGGTGTAAGACTGACTGACTGGAGGATAAGGTCCCAAAATGATCATGAAATGTTCCATACTCCATATGTTAACTGCTTAGGCATCATTCATCGCGAATTCTAATGGAAAAAATAGGGATAGACTGGTGAAGTTCATGGGGTGTTTTGTTTTCAGATTTAAGTGTATATACTTTAAAAGGCCAGGATACTTTTATTAACTCTAATTCTAATTAGATCCCTTTGCTTTTCCCAAAAAAAATTATACTATCATTTGAAAGACTTAGTAAACTAGTGCCTAGGAACTTAAGAACCTGCAGATTTAATAGGAAAACAACTTGATTCTTGTCTCTCCTTCTCCAGCTGCCATTCTGTCCTCCTGTTGTACTAGCCCAGTCTGTTGAAAATGTCTGGACAACGTGTCGAGCAAATAAACAGAAACGTCACCTTCTGGAGGCCCTCTGGCTGAGCTGTGGTGGTGCAGGGATGAAAGTCTGGCTCCCTCTCTTCCCTAGGGATCACCGCAAGCCCCATTCCTTCTTGTCCCAGCGGATCATGCTGCCTTTCCACATCAACATTTACCCGCTAGCTGTTCTGTTTGAAGATGCTTTAGTCCTTGGTGCTGTCAATGACACTTTGCTCTATGATTCTTTATATACTCGGAACAATGCTAGAGAACAGCTGGAGGTGCTCTTCCCTTTCTGTGTTGTGGAGAGAACCTCTCAGATCTACCTCCACCACATTCTACGTCAACTTCTGGTCAGAAACCTTGGGGAGCAAGCCTTGCTCTTGGCCCAGTCCTGTGCCACATTACCTTACTTCCCTCATGTGCTGGAGCTCATGCTCCATGAAGTACTGGAAGAAGAAGCTACCTCACGGGAGCCCATTCCCGACCCTCTGCTTCCCACTGTGGCTAAATTTATCACTGAGTTCCCCCTCTTCCTGCAGACAGTTGTCCATTGTGCCAGGAAGACCGAATATGCCCTGTGGAATTACCTTTTTGCAGCTGTTGGAAACCCTAAGGACTTGTTTGAGGAATGTTTGATGGCTCAGGATTTGGACACAGCTGCCTCTTACCTTATTATCTTACAGGTAACAATTCTCTTCTTATAAAGGGGCAAGAATTAATGAGCTTAAACTTAGAAAAATAGAAATGTCCTGTTTTGACACCATGATTGTGTTTAAGGAATTCATAGTCAAATTTTCTGTTTATATCTTTAATTTGGAAGAATTCAGACAGATTCCTTTGAATATCATAAAGTAACATTGCAGAGATATTTTTTCCATTGTCCATAAATAGGCCTAAAACAGATTAATGAGTTCAGAGTAGTAGTTTGAAATTTTAATATATTGAAGAAATTTAATATGTATATTAGAATACATGTAATAGGAACATGGAAGAAATATTACATAAGATTATTGAAATATTACATAAGAAACATAGCAAAGAAAGTATTATTTGAGATATTAGTGAGTTTGAGCTTCTCACAACAGTAGATTTGTTTCCTTTCAGTGTGGGTTACTGAGGGGACACTTATTAGAGCATGGTCATAACAGAGCACCTTGAGCTAGTCTTCCCCAAAGCAAGCTGAGAAGGCTCAGGCCTGCCACAGCAAAGACCCTCATAGCACACAGTTTTTCTCAAAATAATGGCTTCTTTGCAACTCCTGAAAATTTATTTCATTAGCTGTTTGACAAAAGGGCTTGACAGTTGGTTATTTGGTAGGCTACACTTAAAGATTCTTTCCAGTTACTGCAAAGTTGTTTCCATTGATGTAAGAAGCTAACCATAAACCTGGTTTCAATCTCTGCCTGAAGCAGATTTCCTGTCAGCTTCTTTGCTTCATGACAATGGACTGAAACCAGAGGAGACACTCAAGCAGAGGCCAGGTGGCCTTGAAGTATGATTTCATGGCTAACCCTAAAGAAAAAGACATAGGGTTTTAAAAATAGAATCAAAATGAATGCAGCTGTTTTTTGGTTCCGGGTCACTCCCTGCAACTTCACTGTATCTCCCTGACAATGTAATTTTTTCTGCAACAGAATTCCTAAGTTGCTATGGATTGGCAGATAATAACTACAATTACAGTTGTCTATTAGGCACCTTTCCATAAAGACCAAGATAGGCAGGTTAAATTTGTGAAAGAAAAATGGAGGATTCTGAATGTGCAGCAGAACTTTACTACTTGCTATTGCCCAAAGCAAAGATTCTAGTCACATCCTCAGAAAACTCTGCAACAGGAGACAGACCTGACCTTTTTTGGAGTCGGGCAAACCTCCCTTTTTTTTCTTCCTTTTCTGCTGATCTTCAACAATTTACTTAACTCAGTTTCCTCACTTGTAAAATACAAATGATATGCCTATCTGCAGAGTCACTGGGAGAAATAAATGAAATGACTTAAAGTATATGTATGGTATCTGGCATGTAGTAGGAGTTTAATAAATTATAGTTTACATACACCAGAAGAGTACTTGCCTCGCTTTTCCTTGTATGGTACTTTTTAATCTTATTATTAAACTAACCCCTGTGGTGGTGTGGCTACATTCTTTGAGTTTAGAAAACGAGATAAAGAATTGCTCATATCTTCCCAAATTGTGTAGTATAAAAAGAATGCTGTCCTGGTTGTTTTTTGTAGAATATGGAAGTCCCTGCAGTAAGTAGGCAACATGCTACCCTTCTATTCAACACAGCACTAGAACAAGGCAAGTGGGACCTTTGTCGACACATGATTCGATTTCTTAAAGCCATTGGCTCTGGAGAATCTGAGACACCTCCATCCACACCCACAGCTCAGGTTAGTTGCAAAAGTTACACATCTTCTCTAGGCCGTACACCCACGTAGCATCTTTCTCTAATGGTACTGCATATTGTGTGTAATCCTAGGAACCCAGTTCAAGTGGTGGATTTGAGTTCTTCAGGAATCGAAGCATCAGTTTATCCCAGTCAGCTGAAAATGTTCCTGCCAGTAAATTCAGTTTACAGAAAACACTAAGTATGCCATCTGGTCCCTCTGGAAAAAGGTAAAATAATAAAGAGCCATTACTGCTTTCTGGGCATTCATGACACATTGCATTTCAAGACATTTACAAAATGAGGTCTTAGTGGAAACAAGTATTGAACCCAGTTGCAGTTTCTTTTTCCCAAAAAGCAGAGGCCACACAGAAGGCTTCCCTTTCTCCTTCCTCCCAAGTTCACTTCAGAGCCCTCCGAATAGTTTCTGCCCCTTTTTCTGGAATAGATCTTCAGGTACCTGTTGTGAATGTAACAAACTTGTTTAAGACAGATTCTCACTCTGTCACCCAGGCTGGAGTGCAGTGGCACCATCTCAGCTCACTGCAACCTCCGCCTCACAGGTTCAAGCCATTCTCCTGCCTCAGCCACCCAGGTAGCTGGGATTACAGGCATGTGCCACCACACTCGGCTAATTTTCATATTTTTAGTAGAGACGGGGTTTCAACATGTTGCCCAGGCTAGTCTCGAACTCCTGGCCTCAAGGATCCACCTGCCTCTGCATCCCAAAGGGCCGGGATTACAAGCGTGAGCCACCCTACCCGGCCAAATGCTACAAACTTTTTTTTCCCATAAGTTACTGGGGTCCAGGTGGTATTTGGTTACATTAATAAGTTATTTAGTGGTGATTTGTGAGATTTTGGTGCACCCATCACCCAAGCAGTATACACTGCACCATATTTGTTGTCTTTTATCCCTCACCCCCTCCCAGCCTTTCCCCCAAGTCCCCAAAGTCCATTGTGTCATTCTTATGCCTTTGCGTCCTCATGGTTTAGCTCCCACATATCAGTGAGAACATACTACATTTGGTTTTCCATTCCTGAGTTACTTCACTTAGAATAATACTCTCCAATCTCATCAGGTCACTGCAAATGCTGTTAATTCATTCCTTTTTATGGCTGAGTAGTATTCCATCATATATACGTATATACGACAGTTTCTTTATCCACTCGTTGACTCATGGGCATTTGGGTTGGTTCCACGATTTTGCAGTTGTGAATTGTGCTGCTATAAACATGTGTGCAAGTATCTTTTTTGAATGACTTCTTTTCCTCTGGGTAGAACCCCAGTAGTGAGATTGCTGGATCAAATGGTAGTTCTACTTTTGGTTATTGAGGGAATCTCCACCCTGTTTTCCATAGCAGCTGTACTAGTTTACATTCCCACCAGCAGTGTAGAAGTGTTCCCTGATGGCCACATCCATGCCAACATCTACTGTTTTTTGATTATGGTCATTCTTGCAGGAGTAAGGTGGCATTGCGTTGTGGTTTTGATTTGAAAATGCAACAAACTTTTAAATTACCTCTGATGATAGAGGACCAAAAGGAAGATAGATAAATCTGTAGGTAATCCAAAAGCCTTCTTAAAGTCAGTAATTTTACTTTTCCTTCTAATTATACCTTTTGATATAAATTTAGTGCTAATGCATTTGACACTCCTGTGACCTATTGATTAGAGAAGTTATTACACAGTGGGGGAGCCAAATGAATTGTATGCTGGAGACTGAAACTGCTATCACCCATAGATGGGATATTGTCTTCTGAGAGATGACTATGAATTCACACTAACATTATAAAATCATGAGAATTTCCTCTGGTTTGTGAGGCCTGTGTATTCCTTCCTATGTTCTTATGTTGTTGTCTCATTTTTTTCCTTACCTAATCCTTTGTTTTATATTGTTCATATTCTCTTTTTTTTTTCCCCCCAGGACAACATGAACATATGTTTATATTCTTACTACCGTGCTTGGGCACATAGTGAGAGCGTATTGAACGTTTGTTATTGTCATGTTTTACTGGGTTTTTTTGTTTTTTGTTTTTTGAGATGGAGTTTCGCTCTTGTTGCCCAGGCTGGAGTGCAATGGCTTGATCTCGGCTCATCGCAACCTCCGCCTCCCAGGTTCAAGCGATTCTTCTGCCTCAGCCTCCCAAGTAGCTGGGATTACAGGCATGCACCACCACACCTGGCTCATTTTGTATTTTTAATAGAGACGGGGTTTCTCCATATTGGTCAGGCTAGTCTCAAACTCCCGACCTCAGGTGATCCGCCTGCCTCTGCCTCCCAAAGTGCTGGGATTACAGGCATGAGCCACCATGCCCAGCCTGTTTTACTGTTTTTTAACAAGTGCTTACTACATGCCAGGCCTTATTCTAAGCATTTACATACATAGGTCCTATTTTAAACAACTCTATGAGGGTTATCCACATTGTATAGGTGAAGAAACAGAGGCCTAGGAAAATAAACTTAGTTATGTTCACACAACAAATGAGTGGCAGAGCCAAGATCCGAATCCAGGCAGTACTGCACCAGAGACTAGGCTCTTTACCCCACCACTAAACTGCCTCTCACTTAAAGCACCACATTATCCAGTTACCAAACCAGTTCCCCCACATTAGCTCATGTAAGTCAGGAATGAGAGACTCTACTTAGGCAAGTTGTAATTTTTAAAAATTGGTTTCAGGACTGGCAAGGTGGCTAACACCTGTAATTCCAGCACTTTGGGAGGCCAAGGTGGGAGGATTGCTTGAGGCCAGGAGTTCAAGATGAGTCTGGGCAATACAGCAAGATCCCATCCTTGCAAAAATAAAAATACATTGGCTAGGCATGGTGGCAAGTACCTGTAATCCCAGCTACTTGGGAGGCTGAGGTGGGGAAGATAGCTTGAGCCCAGGAGTTTGAGGTTGCAGTGAGCTACGATCACACCACTGCACTCCAGACTGGGTGACATTGTGAAACCTTGTCATTTAAGAAAAAAAAAAGTTGGTATTCTTTTCATATGTCTGCATGATTCACACTGAGAAATTTAATTTCACTTTGCCTCTCTATCCTTAGTTTCTTTGATGTGCTCTCTTTCCCTCTTTTCGTTGGGCTTTTCAAATATAGCATAGAGGTTTGCTGCCTTTCTTTCTGTCAGCCACCCATCACCTGCTTCCTGGTCTGACTTCTTCCGTCCCCCTTTTCCTGTTCCCTGTATTCATTCTACAAATGTGTCTTAAGAGCCTACTGTGTTCCGAGGGTTGTGGTGTAACACGGAGGAGAAGCGTTGATACTTTATCTTCATTGTCAATCAGAATTAGATCTTGGATCTCTTATCTCCTTGTCAGCTTTATCAGTACCTCTGCGTAATAAGTATGTGAAATCCTCCAGTAAAGATTATTCTGTAGCTTTCTTGTGTTTCCACTTACAGATGGAGCAAAGACAGTGACTGTGCTGAGAACATGTATATTGACATGATGCTCTGGAGACATGCTCGGCGCCTCTTAGAAGATGTGAGGTTAAAGGACCTTGGCTGCTTTGCAGCCCAGCTGGGCTTTGAACTAATTAGTTGGCTATGCAAGGAACGTACCCGAGCTGCCCGGGTAGACAACTTTGTAATAGCCCTGAAGAGACTCCACAAAGATTTCCTGTGGCCACTTCCAATCATCCCAGCCTCTTCTATCAGTTCTCCTTTCAAAAATGGAAAATACCGAACTGGTAATGTAGACTTCATGTCACTTGTACAAGGAGAATTGTATTTTACTCCATGTATTTACACATTTTGCTATTAGTTGATATTCAAGGAATTATTTTCATTCCAAACTTAGGAATGGATAAAAGCCAACTTTTTGTACATGAGTTGGAATGCCCACTGTTTGACCAAAGATGTAAATAAAGTAGAACCTATGTCTCTAAGTCTTGTGACCTTGAAGTCTAATTCAAAAATCTAATCATTCTTGGATTATAAAGAAGTTGAGAACTGCCTGAATATAAAAGCTACCATGCTTATGTTATTGTGGGAAGGAGTTCTGGAATCAGATAGACATGGACCTCAATGTAAGCTGACAGAACTCATTCCAGGGGAACAGTAAGGCCACCTTCTAAACTAGGAGAGGACAAACTGAAAGCGTATATTTTGGTGAAATAAAAATTTAAAGTTTTTTAATTCAGGTCTTTTTATGAAGACTGTTCTAATTATTATTATTTGTGAATACTGAAACCAAACCTTTTAACTTTGGCATTTGGAAACTTCATGTTATCTTAAGAGCCAAAGCAAATCACTTAGAAGATCAACATAATAAAGTTTTGCCTAGCTCCAGTAAGAGAGGATGATATAACTTTTAGGTGGTATTGTATGGTCAGTCCATTGTTACACAATCCCATGTCTCTATAGTTTTGGGGTGGCTGATACAGTATAGGACAGTAATTGCCTTTGAACTGTTCTTATTGGGTAGGCAGGTGGGGGAAGCTAAAAGAGCTGAATTGAAAACGTCAGTGTGTGCATCTTCCATTTCTTCCTCCATTTTTTGTTTTCGGACCCACTCTGCAGTGGGAGAGCAGCTGTTAAAGTCTCAATCAGCTGACCCATTTTTAAACCTTGAGATGGATGCTGGCATCTCCCACATCCAGCGAAGTCAGAGCTGGCTCAGCAACATTGGCCCCACCCATCATGAGACAGACACAGCTTCATCCCATGGACCGCAAATGCAAGATGCCTTCTTGTCACCTTTATCTAATAAAGGTAAATGTAATTTTAAATCCTAGCTCTTCTTCAGTTCCTTTGAAGAAAATGTATGTGCTATAGCACTTCAGAGACAGACCTTCACTCTTTTTCTATCGTGATGGAGGATTAACCATTTGTATCCACTGGAGAGGTAGAAAGTTTGTAGAACAAGGCCAAACTGACCTTGACTGCACTTTGCCATATTTATTTTATGTGAACAAAATAAATAGTACAGATCAACATTAATAGATGAATCTTTGTAAATCAATTTTGATGATAAGGAAACACTAACTTTGAGCCCCAAGTAAGCAAAATGTTATCCTCATATAAAGAATTCCATTCTTATCATAATTAGATGTGGATCATAACAAATTTTACTGCATTATCATTTTTATGTTTTTTATTTTTCTTTTGGAATATGTGAGGAGGTAATGTTTTTTATTTCATCAATAAAAATTGTGGACATTTGCTTTTTCTCTTGCTATATAAGTTCCTACATAATATCCTTGATTTTGCCTCTTGGCCTTAAAAGCTTGTAGTATTTACTATCTGGTGCTTTTACCAAAAAATGTACACCAACCTCTGCTCTGTAGTAATGGGTAAATCACAAACTGAAGAGGTTTTGAAGCAATTTGTGTTGGCATAGGGTTATATAGTATAGGAGCTTAAACAACAATTTGTCTGAGTTTGCAGTTTTTTTAGTGGCCAGGCATTTGTCTAATGTTTGATTATCAGTCTGTCATCACTATTACCTGAGCTTCTGCTATGTGAGGAGGCTTACAGATCTCATTAGTTTTGTTTTAAATTGTGGTAGAATACACAATTTAACAGCTTCACCATTTTTAAGCAGTTTGTAGTGTTAATTACGCCCACATTGTTCTGCAATCAGCCTCCAGAATGCTCTTCATCTGCAAGACAAAAACTCTGTATATGTTATTAACAATAGCTCCTCATCCCTTCTTCCCCCAGCCACTGGCAACCACCATTTTATTTTTTCTCTGAATTTGACTATTCTAGGTACTTCATATAAGGAAATCATATAGTGTTTGTCTTTTTCTGACCAGCTTATTTCACTTAGCATAATGTCCTCATGTTCATCCTTTTTGGAGCATGTTTTATTCCTTTGTATGCAGATACCACGTTTTGTGTATTCTTCTGATGATGGACACTTGGGTTGCTTTTACTTTTGGCTGTTGTGAATTATGCTGCTGTGAATGTGGGTATATAATATTTCTGTGAGACTCTGTTTTCAGTTATTTTGGGTATATATATCCAGAAATGGGACTGCTGGGTCATAATTCTACTTGCATTTTTTTTGAGGAATCACCATCATGTTTCCCATAGCAATTGCACCATTTTAAATTATCAGCAGTGGACAAGGGTTCTATTTTCTCCACATCTCACCAACACTCACTTTCAGTTTTTTGATAGTAGTCATCCTAATGGGTGTGAGATGGTGCCATTACTTTAGAAAACTGTTTTAAAGAGATAATTTCAAATATATTAAAAAGTACAGTTAATAATATAGTGGGTTCTCCTCCCTCCCCCATGTGGCCGTCACTCAGCTTACATCACTAATGGCCACATATGTTTGTTGTACCTCCCCACTCTTGTATTAACTGAAGAAAATCCATGACATATTATCTATAAATATTTCAGTTTTTTTCCTACAAGGACTCTTTAAGAATTATGACCAAAATACCATTATCATCCCTATAAAAATTTGATAATTCCTTGGCACCATCAAATATCCATTAAGTATTCAGATTTCTAATTGTTTCATAGACATCATAATTTTGTATAGGTTAAGATTTCAATAAGGTTCACATATTGTGATTTGTGTTCTTAATTCTCTTTTTAAGTGGATGTTCCCCCACCCTCTCCTTTTCCCTTCCTTGCAGTTTATTCATGGAAGAAATTTGGTTTTGTGGATTTTCTCACAATAATGATTTTGCTTATTACATCTCCATGGTTTAGTTTAACAGTTTCCTCTATTTCCTGTAGTAGCTGAATGTAAAGACTTGGTCAAACTCTAGCTAGATTTTATTGAGGGAGGTGAGGAAGACTGCTTCATAGGTGGTGGTAGTATATTTTTCCATCTAAAGGTACATAATGTCGGTTATCTAATTCTTTCTTTAAATGTCTTCTATGTTCACATGGTAATTTTAGCCATGGATTTCATGTGTTAGTTTCAAGATCCTGAGAAATCAACACCTGAGGAACAGCTAATATTTAAAATTAAAGGAAAATATATTTTCTCCACGAAGTTGGTTGTAACTTTTGGCAATTCTTCATCAGGTGATGAATGCAGTATTGGTTCAGCCACAGACTTGACTGAAAGTAGCTCCATGGTGGATGGCGACTGGACAATGGTGGATGAAAATTTCTCTACACTCAGTTTAACTCAGTCAGAGCTGGAGCACATTTCCATGGAGTTGGCCAGTAAAGGGCCTCATAAATCCCAGGTCCAGCTTCGGTGAGTTTCTTGGCTATTTGAAATCACAGAATGCCTACTCAGAGTATTTGGGCAAATAGGTATGGGGCTACTCTCCTAATAGTCATTGCACTTCTGTACATCTTATAGATCTTCCTTCGCATAAATCATTTTGTTTCTGCTTATATTTAGGTATTTGCTACACATTTTCATGGAGGCAGGGTGCCTAGACTGGTGCATCGTTATAGGCCTGATTCTTAGAGAATCCTCAATAATCAATCAGATTTTGGTTATTACACAGTCTTCAGAGGTAGATGGAGAGATGTTACAGAACATAAAGACAGGGCTCCATGCAGTGGACCGATGGGCCTCTACAGACTGGTAAGTGCTGCTTTCCTTAGGCTTGGTGTCCTTCCATGTCTTTTGGTGAATCCTGTCCTTTCACATTAAGGCCTAGTTATGGTTCATGTATTACATTTTATTTATTTATTATATATTATTTATTCTATGTTCATTTTTAAGCTACTTTCTTTAGTAATCATTCTATACCCAGCTATTTAAATGGATAATTCCATCGAGTAAGGTTACACTGTTGGTCAGTGTATAATTTATAGTGTGAATGTATATCACTGACTTAAGATTGATGCAGTGCAAATGAGCTTAGAATTAGACTGGAACTTCAGATTTGCATCCCTGTGAAATTGAAAGCAATGGTCTACAAATATCTACTTGAAAAGATTCAAACTTAAGGTCCATGTGAATTTAACATTCCATGGCAGTTACAAGCAAATCCAAATTAGAGTTGTGGTTGCAGTTAAGAGCCTTGGACTCTAGCCCTGTCTTTATTACCAGTTAATGTGTGTATTTGGAGCTAGTTACTTCCCTTAATTGGATCCGGTTTTCCTGAATTGGCAAATGCATTTAGGTTAAATGTTGTCTGAAGGTCCTTTTTCAAGTCTAAGCTCCTGTTGGCCTTTCAATTGTAAAATATAATTTTTAGTTGTAATACTGGTTCTAAAACATCAGCCTTTGCCCCTAATGCTTAGAAACTTAAGCCTCAGGCTTATGCAATGTGCAGCCCCCTCTGCTGGGCAGGACACCCAAGAAGCCTTTCCTCCCTACCTTCTTTGCCTCCTCTCCCCCCTCCTAATCTATCATTGTCTTTACCATATCATTGTTCAGTAGAAGTTCACCCGTAATGTTCTACCAAACCTTTTGAATTATGGCAGATGAGCTAATGTTTTTTTCTCTACATAGTCCTGGATATAAGCCATTTTTAAACATCATTAAGCCACAACTGCAGAAGCTCAGTGAGATAACAGAAGAGCAGGTCCAGCCAGATGCCTTCCAACCAATAACTATGGGTAAGACTCCAGAACAGACTAGCCCCCGGGCAGAGGAGAGCAGGGGCTCCTCCAGCCATGGAAGCATCCCCCAGGGTGAAGTTGGAAGCAGCAATATGGTCAGCCGGAAAGAGGAGGACACAGCCCAAGCAGAGGAGGAAGAACCTTTTCAGGATGGGACTTACGACTGTTCTGTGTCCTAACAGTGAGGTTCCATCACAAAGGGGCAGTATTAATTAGCAGCAGCGTGCAACTCAGTACGTTGTAACATAGTTGGATGATTTAACAGAACTCAGTTCAGAGACTCTTTGGTAAGTATTATTAGATTTTAACTAATTCTTTCTTGTCTAAGAAATCTTTTTGACTCCATAAAAATGTGATATAAAGCATCTTTCATAAAAAAATTTTAAGCTGCAGAGAAAAGTAAATATTGTACAGATGTACATGAGAATATTTTGGTTTTACTCAAAGGTTGGTAGCTCTTAAACCACAGGAGTTGTTTTGCCCCAGGTGAGCTTACTTTTTCACTACTTACATCTTCCCACATTTCCCGGTTCTGCATTATGTCCAGATTGCTTTTTAAAAAATAAATGCTAAGGTGCTTGCTATAGTCTATCAGGTACTTGAGCTACCTGTTTGCTCCCTTGGATACAGCTGGACTCTTTAATCAGTCCTCCTGAATAGATTGCTACCCTGGGGCACAATATGTGCCAGTGTGATGGAAACATTCTCCTTGGCTTTACTAGCCAGTCAAATCCCAGTCCAGAATTGATGGAAGCTATTTACCTGTGAGTTAATGTGCTTGTCTGAGCAAGCTTGATTCCCATTAGACCAATGTGGGCAGAGGTCTGAGGGGGTTCTTCTCAATTTTGCTGTTAGATACCACTAAACTCTTTTGTATTAAAGAACAGTATCTTTTTGTGAATACTCTTGTGTAAATATACTCAAAGGCACTGTTCATATTTTAGGGCTTGTATTATAATTTGCAAGGTTTTAATGCTGGATTCTGCATGTCTACACATACAAAGACAGGGCTTGCTCCTCTGCAAAACTGAGGAAGACAGGTTTATTGGCTTGGTCATGAAGTAACAGAAATGGTCACACTGATCATGAAATGCAGCAGGTTTTGTGCAAATTAACATAGTCTCTTATTTATTGCTTTTGTAAATTGAATAAAGATGGACTTCTATGTAAATAGACTGCTGAATCCTGTATTATCACGGCTACTAAAAATTAGTGTGTAAAGAATGCATTCTTCATTGTAAACTTAAAGTATTTGATGTACTTCTAGAAATGACTTAAATTTGTTTTCATACATTATGAAAACAACTGCATACTCCTTAATTGCTTTAAACACCCATCCACTGTATGTAATTCTAATTACCTTATAACAGTATTAAGACAGCTTATTTGTACTGTGCAATTTGAACAAGGAATGCAATGTTATTTTTTACAAAAAACAAACTTGTTTATTTTTATAATAACGATGTATTTGATGTGGACCAAATTCGTACCACTATCTAAAATAGCCTCTTTTCTCATAGTGCAGTTGTAGTTTAGAAACAAAACTTGGTCCTCTCTCCTTGCTTTTTAAAGTAAATGGCTAGATTTAGTTGTCTTAGCCAGGTTTCCTTTGAAGAGAAACTCAAAACCATTTTGAAACTGCTTAGTTCAGAATACATCGAAGTATTTAAAATTACTGAGTTGGGTAATTTACTATCATTTACTTTTTACATTACAAGTGCAATAATATTTCACAAAATGAAACTCCCGAATGGGTGGAGTATGTGATTATTGGTACCTGGTCCTTCTGGTGCTATTTTTATTTAAGTCTTTGTTTCAAACCACCTTTCCCTGAATCTTAAGATAATGTTTTGCATGTGAGTACATGCAGCCCAGCAAGAAACTAAACTGAACTCTCTTCTCCTATCCTAGTCCATTAAGGAGAAGAACCAGCATTGCTTTTGTGTTTGGTGTGAATATTCAGTCAATAAAAATGATTTACCATTATAAAGAGCTGTGATCTTTTCAAGTATCTGAAATAAAACACTGTGCTGCTGAGTTCATCTCAAACATTCTTGAAAGCAGGGCACCAGTAAGTTAACTGTATTCCTGTGGGTTAGGCCGTGAATGAATCATTTCTTTTATACAATATTGTTTTACAACTAATAGAGATAGGAGGCCCCAAGGCAAGAAGTTTGGCAGGTTTACAGAAAATTTGGTAATTTATTTGTTATATACTTTAATTTTTAAAAACCCATTTTTATTGTGGTGTTTGGTTCACATATCAACTGTTTAAGCCATAATTTTAGCCAATGAATTTAAATATTCAGTATAACTATTTGAGGTTTACTAGATGCATTTATTAATAAATTATTTGCTGAAACCAAAACAAGTCATTGGGGTGTGGGAATAAAATCAACCTTTGCTTGTAATTAAAGTTGCTGCTATTTCTGTAATGTGTATTTTTCTCCCCTTGGTAAAGGGCAATAAAACCATTACACAAACTTTGGTTTATTCATCATCTCAGGTTAACAGCCACGAAAATCATCTTTTCATTATATAATTCTGCTTCTTAGAATTTTCCTTATGAAATGAAATTCAGACAGATTTATTTAAAATATTTATTTATATGTAGATTTAGAATGACAGCATCAAGAGTTGGCAACATCCTAGATGGCTGACAGTAAAATACTGGAGGAAACAGCCCATGTCGATGACATGGAAAATGTTCAAAATATAATGAAGGAATGACAGAAAATTATGTATACCTTAAGATACCTACCAAGCAAACAAAATTTTACATGTAAGTATAGAGGAACCTAGGCGTCATTTCTAATAAGTGGGATTAAAAAGTACTTTGACTTTTTCCCATTTTCCTAATTTCAGTCTCCATGGATTTGCCTATTCTGGACATTTCATATAAATGGAAACATATAGTATGTGAACTTTTCTATCTCACTTCTTGGCACCAAAGCATGTTGTTATTTTGGCTGTAGCCATCCAAGTTGTATATGAAGTAGTGTCTCATCATAGTTTCGATTTTCATTTACCTAATGGTTAATATAAATCTTCTCGTAGGATTATTAGCCATTAGTCTATTTTTGAAGAAAAATGTCTGTTTAATTAGGTCGTTTCACTGTTGATTTGCTGGAGTTCTTTATATATTCTGGATACTACTCTTTTATGTACATATAAATTGCAAATATTTCTTCATTCTGTGGGCTTTTCACTTTTTTAGGTTTCAATATTCAAGTTTTTTTTTAAAGTAATGTTAATTACAGCATTTGAAGGGGAGGATCTAATTCCACACAAAATGGAAGACTCTAAAATGTACCCATTAAATACTGCTAAAAAAAAAAAAACCAAATTGAGTGGTGAGAATACAACAGAAGTCTGATTTAGATTGAGTGTTGTCACCATGTGATTACAATCACACGGACTCTGAATCACTTCACTTTCTCCATAATGTCCTTTGAAACACTGTTTTTAAGTCCACCTTATTTTTTCTTTGGTTGCTTGTGCCTAATCCAGGGTTATGAATATTTACCACTAAGTTTTAATAATTTTATAGTTATATCTCCTACATTTAGGTCTTTGATCCACTTTGAGTTAATCTTCATATATGATATGAAAGAGAGATCTGACTTCATTCTTCTAACATGTGGCTATTCAATTGTCAGAGCACCATTTATGGAAAGGATTTTTTTCCCATTGTCAAAAATCAACTATAGAGGTATGGGTTTATTTATAGATTCTTAATTGTATTCTAATGATCTATAATATCTTCTTATGCCAATACCACATTGCCTTGATTTCTGTTGCTTTGTAGGAAATTTTGAAAGTGAGAGTCCTAAGTTTGTTTTTTCTAGGCTGTTTTGGCTATTCTAGGTCCCTTGTATTTCCATATGAATTGCAGGATCAGCTTGTCAATTTCTATACTAAAATAAAGGCAGTTGGGATTTTCATAAGCGTTGTATTCATGACATAAAGCAATGTGGAGAATATTGCCATATTAAGCCTTCCAGTCCATGAACATGAGATGTCTTTCCATTTATTGGGTTTTTAATGTCTTTTAACAGTGGATTATAATTTTTGCTAAGTCTCATACTTTTGTTAGATTTATTTCTAAGTAAGTATTGCTACTGCAAAAAAATGGAATTTCCTGTTTTTGGATTGTGTATATAAATACAATTGTTTCTGTATATTGACATTGCATCATGCAACATCAAACATTTTCTTTTTTGTGGATTCCTTAGGATTTTCTACATTGAAGGTCATGTTGTTTGCAACCAGAGATAGTTTGAACTCTTCCTTTTCAATCTGGATGCCTTTTCTTTCTTTCTCCTGCCAAACTGTCCTGGCTAGAGCCACTAGTACAATGCTTATTAGGTGGCAATAGTGGATATCCTTGTCTTCTGATCTTAGGGAGAAGCTTTCTCTCATCACTAATTATGATGCTAGCTGTGGGTTTTTTATTGATAAGCTTTATCTGGTTGAGGATGTTGCCTTCTGTATAGTTTGTCTTTTACAAAATCCAAATCCCTTCCATGATAAAAACACTCAACAAACATACATTGCATCTACTGAAGTAGTCATGTGGTTTTTGTCCTTTATTCTATTAATATGGTACATTACACTGATTTTCAAATGTTTTTAAGACAGAGTTTTGCTCTGTCACCCATGCTGGAAGGAAGTGGCGCAGTCATGGCTTGCTGCAGCCTCAAGCCATGACCTCCTGAGCTCAAGCCATCGTCCTACCTCAGTTTCTATAGTAGTTGAGCCCACAAGCACACACCACCATGCCCTGCTAAATTTTGTGTTTTTAGTAGAGTCAGGGTTTTGCCATGTTGTCCAGGCCAGTCTCAAACTCCTGGGCTTAAGCAATCCACCCACCTCGGCCTCCCAAAGTGCTGAAATTAAGCATGTGCCACCGCACCTGGCCAACTTTCTGTTAAACCAACCTTGCATTCCTGGCATAAATTCCATTTGGTCATGCTGTAGAGCCAAATTGGAGAAAAAAGAAATTATTACCAACATGTTATGTTTTTACAAGTCAAATATGGAAGTATAAGTGTCAAAAAATACACTGATACACTCCAAAAATCCCTACGTATTTCAACTAAAAAGAGACATTAAGAGCCATAACTGGGATTGCTGGCAAGATGGCTGAATAGGAACAGCTCTGGTCTGCAGCTCCCAGCGAGATCGACACAGAAGGCGGGTGATTTCTGCATTTCCAGCTGAGGTACCTGGTTCATCTCACTGGGACTGGTTGGACAGTGGGTGCAGCCCTGTGAGGGTAAGCCAAAGCCAGGGTAGTTCGTTGCCTCACCTGGGAAGCGCAAGGGGTCGGGGAACGCCTTCTCCCAGCCAAGGGAAGCCATTAGGGACTGTTAGGGACTGTATCTTGCAATCCAGCCCAGATAGATACTGTGCTTTTCCCACAGTCTTTGCTACCCACAGACCAGGAGATTCCCTCCAGTGCCCACGCCACCAGGGCCCTGGGTTTCCAGTACAAAACTGGATGGCTGTTTTGGGCAGACACAAAGCTAGCCGCGGTTTTTTTTCCATACCCCAGTGGCACCTGAAACACCAGTCAGAACCATTCACTCCCCTGGAAAGGGGGCTGAAGCCAGGGAGCCAAGTGGTCTGGTTCGGTGGGTCCCACCCCCACAGAGCCCAGCAAGCTAAGATCCACTGGCTTGAAATTCTTGCTGCTGGCACAGCAGTCTGAGCTTGACCTGGGATGCTCCAACATGGGGGGAGGGGCATCCACCATTGCTGAGGCTTGAGTAGGCAGTTTTACCCTCACAGTGTAAACAAACAAAGCCACTGGGAAGTTCAAAATGGGTGGAGCCCACTGCAGTTCAGCAAGGCAACTGCAGCCAGACTGCCTCTCTAGATTCCCTCCTCTCTGGGCAGGGCAACTCTGAAAAAAAGGCAGCAGCCCCAGTCAGGGACTAACAGATAAAACCCCCACCTCCCTGGGACAGAGCACTTTGGACAAAGGGCAGTTGTGGGCGCAGCTTCAGCGGACTTATTTAAACGTCCCTGCCTGGCAGCTCTGAAGAGAGCAGCGGATCTCCCAGCACAGCATTTGAGCTCTGATAAAGGACAGATTAACTCATCAAGTGGGTCCTCCCAGTAGGTGCCAACAGACACCTCATACAGGAGAGCTCTAGCTGGCATCTGGCGGGTACCCCTGTAGGACGAAGCTTCCAGAGGAAGGAACAGGCAGCAATCTTTGCTGTTCTGCAGCCTTCACCAGTGATACCCAGGCAAACAGGGTCTGGACTGGACCTCAAGTCAACTCCAGCCAACCTGCAGCAGAGGGCCTGAATGTAAGAAGGAGAACCACCAAACAGAAAGGAATACTATCAACATCAACAAAAAGGACGTCCACTCAAGAGAACCCAGCTGAAGGTCACCAACTTCAAAGGTAGATAAATCCACGAAGATGAGGAGAAAACAGCACAAAAAGGCTGAAAATTCCAAAAAGCAGATCACCTCTTCTCCTCCAAAGGATCACAACTCCTTGCCAGCAAGGGAACAAAACTGGACAGAGAATGAGTTTGACAAATTGACAGAAGTAAGCTTCAGAAGGTGGGTAATAACAAACTCCTCCAAGCTAAAGGAGTGTATGTTCTAACCCAATGGAAGGAAGCTAAGAACCTTGAAAAAAGGTTAGACGAATTGCTAACTAGAATAACTAGTTTACAGAAGAATATAAATGACCTGATAGAGCTGAAAACAACAGCACGAGAACTTCATAAAGCATACACAGGTATCAATAGCCGAATTGATCAAGTGGAAGAAAGGATATCAGAGACTGAAGATCAACTCAATGAAATAAAGCAAGAAGACAAGATTAGAGAAAAAAGAGTGAAAAGAAACAAACAAAGCCTCCAAGAAATATGGGACTACGTGAAAAGGCCAAATCTACATTTGATTGGTGTACCTGAAAGCAACAGGGAGAATGGAACCAAGTTGGAAAACACTCTTCAGGATATTATTTAGGAGAACTTCCCCAACCTAGCAAGGCAGGCCAACATTCAATTCAAGGCAGGCCAACATTCAATTCAGGAAATACAGAGAATGCCACAAAGATACTCCTCCAGAAGAGCAACCCCAAGACAGAATCGTCAGATTCACCAAGGTTGAAATGAAGGAAAAAATACTAATGGCAGCCAAAGAGAGAGGTCGGGTTACCCACAAAGGGAAGCCCATCAGCCTAACAGTGGATCTCTCAGCAGAAACTCTACAAGCCAGAAGAGAGTGGGGGCCCATATTCAACATTCTTAAAGAATTTTCAACCCAGAATTTCATACCCAGCCAAACCAAGCTTCATAAGCAAAGGAGAAATAAAGTCCTTTACAGACAAGCAAATGCTGAGATGTTTGTCACCACCAGGCCTGCCTTACAAGAGTTCCTGAAGGAAGCACTAAACATGGAAATGAACAACCAGTACCAGCCATTGCAAAAACATGCCAAATTGTAAAGGCCATTGATGGTATGAAGAAACTGCATCAACTAACGGGCAGAATAACCAGCCAGCATGATAATGGCAGGATCAAATTCACACATAACAACATTAACCTTAAATATAAATGCGCTAAATGCCCCAATTAAAAGACATAGACTGGCAAACTGGACAAAGAGTCAAGACCCATCAGTGTGGTGTATTCAGGAGATGCATCTCACATGCAAAGACACACACATGCTCAAAATAAAGGGATGGAGGAATATTTACCAAGCAAATGAAAAGCAAAAATAAAAGCAGGGGTTGCAATCCTAGTTTCTGATAAAACAGACTTTAAACCAACAAAGATCAAGAGGGACAAAGAAGGCCATTACATAATGGTAAAGGGATCAATGCAACAAGAAGAGCTAACTATCCTAAATATATATGTACCCAATACAGGAGCACCCAGATTCATAAAGTTCTTAGAGACCTACAAAGAGACTTAGATTCCCACGCAATAATGGTGGGAGACTTTAACACCCTACTGTCAATATTAGATCAACATGATTGTATATTTAGAAAACCCCATAGTCTCAGCCCAAAGTCTCCTTAAGCTGATAAGCAACTTCAGCAAAGTCTCAGGATACAAAGTCAATGTGCAAAAATCACAAGCATTCCTCTACACCAATAACAGACAAACAGCCAAATCATGAGTGAACTCCCATTCACAACTGCTGCAAAGACAATAAAATACCTAGGAATACAACTTACAGAGGATGTGAAGGACCTCTTCAAGGAGAACTACAAACCACTGTTCAATGAAATAAGAAAGGACACACACAAATGGAAGAACATTCTATGCTCATGGATAGGAAGAATCAATATTGTGAAAATGGCCATACTGCCCAAAGTAATTTACAAATTCAATGCTATCCCCAACAAGCTACCATTGACTTGCTTCACAGAATTGAATAACTACTTTAAAGTTCATATGGAACCAAAAAAGAGCCCACATAGCCAAGACAATCCTAAGCAAAAAGAACAGTGCTGGAGACATCACTCTACCTGACTTCAAACTATACTACAAGGCCACAGTAACAAAAACAGCATGGTACTGGTACCAAAACAAGATATACAGACCAGTGAAACAGAACAGAGACCTCAGAAATAATACCACACATCTACAACCATCTGATCTTTGACGAACCTGACAAAAACAAGCAATGGGGAAGGGATTCCCTATTTAATAAATGGTTTTGGGAAAACTAGCTAGCCATATGCAGAAAGCTGAAACTGGATCCCTTCCTTACACCTTATACAAAAATTAACTCAAGATGGATTAAAGACTTAAACGTAAGACATAAAAACCCTAGAAGAAAACCTAGGCAATACCATTCAGGACACAGGCATGGGCAAAGACTTCATGACTAAAACACCAAAAGCAATGGCAACAGAAGCCAAAATAGACAAATGGGATCTAATTAAAGAGCTTCTGCACAGCAAAAGAAACTACCATCAGAGTGAACGGGCAGCCTACAGAATGAGAGAAAATTTTTGCAATCTATCCATCTGACAAAGGGCTAATACCAGAATCTACAAAGAACTTAAACTTACAAGAAAAAAAAAAAAACATCAAAAAGTGGGCAAAGGGTATGAACAGACACTTCTCAAAAGAAGACATTTATGCAGCCAACAAACATATGAAAAAAAAGCTCATCACCACGGGTCAGAGAAATGCAAATCAAAACTACAATGAGATACCATGTCACGCCAGTTAGAACAGCGATCATTAAAAAGTCAGGAAACAACAGATGCTAAAGAGGATGTGGAGAAATAGGAACTCTTTTACATTGTTGGTGGGAATGTAAATTACTCCAACCATTGTGGAAGACAGTGTGACGATTCCTCAAGGATCTAGAACTAGAAATATCATTTGACCCAGCCATCCCATTACTGGGTATATACCCAAAGGACTATAAATCATTCCACTATAAAGACACATGCACACGTATGTTTACTGCAGCACTGTTCACAATAGCAAAGACTCAGAACCAACCCAAATGCCCATCAATGATAGACTGGATAAAGAAAATGTGGCACATATACACCATGGAATACTATGCACCCCTAAAAATGGTTGAGTTCATGTCCTTTGCAGGGACATGGATGAAGCTGGAAGCCATCATTCTCAGCAAACTAACACAAGAACAGAAAGCCAAACACTGCATGTTCTCACTCATAAGTGGGAGTTGAACAATGAGAACACATGGACACAGGGAGGGGAACATCACACACCAGAGCCTGTCAGAGGGTGGGGGGCTAGGGGAGGGACAGCATTAGGAGAAATACCTAATGTAGATGACAGGTTGATGGGTGCAGCAAACTGCCATGGCACATGTATACATATGTAACAAACCTGTACATTCCACACATGTACCCCAGAACTTAAAGTATAATTTTAAAAATTTTAAAAAGAGTCGTAACTGCATCTTGGCTAAAAACAAATGTAAATAGCCATAACTGCATCTTGACTTTATTGGCCCTAAAAGAAGAAGAGGAGTATTAGGTTAGAAATTGTTCAGCTGCTTCACCTTGTATTGAACTGTTCTGAGAGAATTCACTCAAAGTTTAAATAACTTGCACAGAGATCTTTGAACTCAAAGTTCATGCTCTATTTTGGTGAGTGGTGGTGCCCTTTCCTTCTGTGGAGATTAGAATAAGCAATGAGTCACTCTGGCTGAAAGGCAACTTCTTCCCTCCCTCCTACCCTTACTCCCAAATAAAAGAACGCCCTTTACCCTATGCTATTTTTTTGCTAATGGGGATGATTTAAAACTCCTACATAGGTGAAGCTCAACATTTACCTAATAATTTCTGTGAAATTCAGAAGTACCATTT
The DNA here is from genome assembly GCF_029289425.2 of Pan paniscus. Lineage (NCBI taxonomy): Eukaryota > Metazoa > Chordata > Mammalia > Primates > Hominidae > Pan > Pan paniscus. The sequence goes on along the minus strand of NC_073260.2, from coordinate 118,786,897 downwards.
CATTCTAAGATGAAGGATTCTAACTGAAGTAAACATTTCCATGTTGAGTTCTTTGCTCACATGAGCCATCTAGGTCTTTTAACAGCAATTAAAAGGCTCTGTGGACATGGAATAACCCTTGAAAATATGGGGATACAGAAGAACACAGATCTGTTTTTCAGTTAAAAAGATAGCAACCAGTATATTAAACAGTTTATTTCAGTAACATTGTAAGGCAACAATTAATCCTCAGTAAGTCAGCAAACCAGTGACAAGAAATTGACAAACACTCCTTCTACAGCTTCCTGAGACAGCAGGCTGGCTTGTGGCCCCCTGGGTGGTAACATCTTAAGGAATCCTATCATGTTTGTTTATATATGCTAAACTGTAAAAACAAACACTTCACGCGACAATCATTCTTAGGTCAACCACAAGAACGAACTATTTTGAAATCAATTCTTCACACTTTTTCCCTGAATATGCAGTACTGTACTACTAACATCTAATTCTGTAGAAAATAATGCATTTGTTAGTGACTTTGTTAGAGCTTGAAAAGACCCTTTTAGAAATTATTTAAATGATCACTCTTTAAAAATTTTTTTAAATCTCAGAATCTACTAATGTGACAGACAAACGGTGTGCTTAACAGAGTCATAAATACTGTGTATAATTGCTTGACCGTTTCTGGCATTTGAATGACCTCCCAGAATATTACACAAGTCCTGAGACTAGTGAGCATCTTATTACTGACCTTGTACAATACCAAAGCTTCATAATGCTAAAGAAAACCAAAAGACAATGGTTTACACAGGGAAATAACCCTAAGGCAATATGAAAACAGTCATCATTTATTACTGATAAAGAGTAAAGGCATCCTTCCCAAAGAGGGGGGGAATTCACAGGGAACACTAATTATATCAGATTAACCACGGGGATAGAAAATGGGCCCATTTTAAAAATTCATTGAGAAATTATTACTTTTTCTCCACAACTGTGATTCTATACAAAATATAAACCCTGCAAACCTTATGTGCTACCTGACAGATAAAAGTAGCAGGAGCCAGACTCTTGAAGCACTTGAGACTGATTTCTACAAAGTCCAGGAAGAGCAATGATTCCAATGTGCAGTGCTGATGCATGTGTTAGCCTAACATGTTATTCAGCTCTGGTTGCAGCCCCATCTACATGGGCCCAGTTAGTTTTTAGGGAGTCACAGATTAGGCAGGCAATAAGGGGCATGATTTAAAAAGCACATCATACACATGAGACAAGCAGCTTCAAGGACGTTTTCTCCGGCAATGCACACTTACTGTGCTCTTTCTATTCAGACAGATCCACAGACCACCTTTCAAGAGCATTCCTCTCTCATTTCCTCCATCACCCAAGATAAATCTAGCCACCCTTTTTTGTTAACTGTGCCTTTTCTTTCAACTTTTTGTCCTTGTTAAAAATCAATATTTGTTCAACGTTTCACATTTCCTAATGATAAAAAGAAAGCTTGCACAGTTTACCATTGATCTCACCAACGCTCTCACTGCTGGAACCAAAAAGCCATGAGAGGTACTGCTGTGATACACCTTACAAGCTACATAGCCATCTTCAAAATGAAAACCACCTTTTAAGTCCTCATGCTGCCATTACGCAGGATCTGAACCACCTACACGTACAGTGGTCTCATTCCAGTATAAGCCACAACCTCAAGTCTCAGGAAAGCCAGTCTGCTGGATAGTAAGTTACTGAGAAAAACTAATCTATTCAACTGGCTTGGAAACAAAAAGATAGGCCCAGTGCATCAATAAGATTATACCATGAAGGATTAACCTTGTATAACACAAGACTCCTATGAAACAAAGAAAAGAGAATAAATATTTATAAAATGCCCACCACTCCCAGCCTTCCTTCTACCCCAGAATAGCCCAGATGGCAGCTCAGTGCTCTGAGGAAGGAAGTTAAGGTCATGTACTGGCACAAACAATATTCTGAACCAAAAGAACCTATGAAAACCAGAGGGGTATGTGGCCAAATATTCCCCTTTTCAACTTGGTAAGATGGAGAGGGGTAACAGACATGTTTCAGAGGAAAACAGGCATAGAAAACCACCTCAGGAAAGCAGCACAGCAGTGCATCTGTGTGTCCACTTGTCAGGACAGTGAGTCACCAGCTCAGCACAGGGTCCAGGCCTGAGCACAGAGAGACAAAGCACATTTGAGAGGCTGCCTGAAGAAACAGCTTGACACAGGCTACAGCCTCAAGAGTGCAATGCTTCTCTCCCAGCCCTATGGCAATCACTTTCCAGTGACCTACACAGAGTTATATTCTCAAGGGGAATCATTACCTCAGTGAATGATATTTTACCCACCATCCACTAATACAACAAATGGTTTTGGGGCTTAAATTGGAAACAACTTTTGTCTCATTAACAATGCTCTGACAGTGTACATCTTTCTTGATCCTAAAGGGGCAGCTATTGAAGTGGTTTGTTGGCTTTTGTCCTTAAGGTCATATAAAATGACGTGTGTGTAGTGGCAGTACCCACATGTGCTGAAGTGCCAAAAGACTGGCATTTTCAAGTGTCAACAGGCCATGCATCACTGCGCCACAGCTAAACCCTTACAGTGCTTGGCCCTGAAAAGTGTTAACCCAGAAAGCTCTTTGAACATATGATCATTAAAATTCATTGACTTACGTTACAAACATCCACGTAACACAGGGAGAAACCATGTCACATGGAGTATCCACTGGGCATGTACTTAGAGCTCATCCACAAGATTAAAATACAAAGAGATCGTAGGTGCACACCCAGGCAGAGGGAAATGTCCAATCTGGGAACTTTTCCTTCAGAGCATCCAGGTGAGGGGATCTCTTGTCTTCCCCAGATAGATAGTGGGCAGCAATGGCCACGGTGACCATTCCTTCAGGATGTTCTTCGGAAACCTGCCAGAGAAAATCAATTAGTTCTCCAGTTCTCAGAAGCCAGAATACTGAACCCAAGGTTCTTGCTAAATACCACCTGGGAACCTAATCAATGAAACAAACAATGCTGGGAAATTGGCACCTGCACTTCTATCCAGAACTGCCATGCAGAGGCCTGGAGGCCATGGGAGTAAAAGACAAAGTAGTCTCCTCCTCTACTTGTGACTGGGGTGCCATTGCCAAGAGACCACTGAGAAAGTGTTGACCCTTTGTGGGCTCGAACATAGAAGGACATATGGCTTGGTCCTGTAAGGTAAAAGGAAGAAAGAACAGTTAATCTTTTTAAAAGGATCAAAAAAATAACCCACAATCCAAACCAGACTTCATAAAGGTTCATGCCTGCACGACTTTAAATATACTTACTATAAACCTAATGGAGGTTTACCAGTTTGGACACTTAGTGTGAATCAACAAGGTTAAATAATGAGGTACAGGAGAAAAGGCACAGACTGTAAATGAGAAAGCCTGTGTTAATTAAGTTGGTCCTATCACTTAACTGCTGCATGACATCAGGAATTTAATCTATGTCACAGTTTCTTCATTGAGGGGATTATATTAGAAAAAGCATATGAAAGTGTTGGCAAAACTGCAAAGTGCTATAACAGTACTGAATAGGACTGCCATTACGAATGGAGTTGTAATTTTCAGAGTTGATCATGTAACACCTTAAAATATGTTTTACTAGTTTTTCCCTTCAAGCTGGAAAATATTAGCTCAGTTCTGAAAATGGAAAATATTAGCTCAGTTCTGAAAATTTAGTCATCACTGGGAACTTCCAAGGAAACTGATGACAGTGGAAGTCAAACTAAAACTAAAATAGATAAAACTAAACAAAAACACACCCTCAGCCTAACTTAAAGACAGAGAATACCCACATTTGAAATAACCGTAAATTTTTAAATCTCAGGGAGCAATCTCACACACTTGTGCCCACCCTGCTTCTGCTGCAAGGCTTTGTGGCAAATGCAGACCAAGTAAGTCCACCCTAAATCTGAAAATACTACTATAGTGTCCAGTCAAAGAAAGGTTTACAGGGCAGGGACTTAAAAGTATATTATTGAAGTAACAGTCTTCAAAACCAAAGCTTGTCAGGGAAAAATAAAAAAGAAGGAAGAGGAATCCTTTGGCATTTGGGTGGTGAAGATGAAAAGAAGCAAAACAAAATTCAGGGTCCTGCAAGAAAAATCCAGTCAAAAAAGTTGAAAGAGATATATATTATTCATCCACACCAACACAAACTTACTAGAGAATCTGGACTTTCTTACACTGACAGAAAAGGAAGCCATTGCTAGAAATCTTACAAAACAGCACAAAAATGAGGAAGAAAAGGATAAACAGATCCATACAGTTATTACCAAAAAAAAGTATCAGAAAATTCCTCTTGGAAAAAAAAAGAAATAACCATGAAGCAGAAGAAAATGTTATAATCACACTCCAACTACAAATATATCCATACAAACATTTGGGGATATTTAAAACCCCACCATGAATCAGAAATTCTTACTAGAAGGAAGAACTAAAAGGACCGACTAGACTCAGAAAAGAAATGGAGGAAAAAGGCAAAATTACCTTAGAAATGAAGACAATTACAAGATGCCCAACAGAATAGATTCAAAGGAAAATTTAATTAACAGTCATAAAGACAGGAGAAATACTAAGAAAATTAAACTGGGAAAAAGCAAAGTAAAAAAGGTTAGCGACAGTGGTAAAAATGGAAGGCAGGTCAAAAAGAAATATTCATTTGGTACCCCAGAAGAAAACCAAACAACGAAACAGAACTAATATTTAAAACTGTAATCCAAGAAAGCATTCCAGAAACAAAAAGAGAGCTGAATCTACACATTGAAAGAGACTACCAGGCACCTTAGAATATTAACACAGAACAAACAACTTCAAGACATAACCTAGTAAAACTATTAGATTTCAAAGAAAAAAAAAATCTTCAAGGTCTTCAAATAAAAAGTTTGATCAAATAACTTACAAAAAAAAATTACATTGGTATCAGACCCCAAAAACAATATATAAAACAGGGCAACAATGGAACAACAATTTTTAAAAACTCAATATTGGAAAACGTGAACCAAAGATTTTATGTCCACCAACTTGTCCTTCAACTATCAGGATTACAGAAAACCAATTTTAACCATACAGAAACAGCACTCATGAGCCCTTCTTCAGAAACAGTCTAGAGAATAAGCTTCATCCAACCAACAGATAACTGTACAAACTTCAGCAAAAGAACTTTTTCTTGAGACAGGGTCTTGCTCTATCGCCTAGGGTCGAGTGCAGTGGCGTGAACACAGCAGCCCACTGCTCTATCGCCTAGGCTGGAGTCCAGTGGCGTGAACACAGCCCACTGCAGCCTTGACTTCCTTGGCTCCTTGGCTTGAGCAATCCTATTGCCTCAGCCTCCCAAGTAGCTGGGACTACAGATGCATGCTACAAACCTGGCCTTTTTTTTTTTTTTTTTTTTTTTTTGGTAGAGATGGGGTCTCCCCGTGTTGCCCAGGCTGGTCTCGAGCTCCTGGGCTCAAGCCATCCTCCTGCCTCAACCTCCCAAAGTACCCCCAAAGTGAGCCACCACACCTGGCCAAAAGAACTTATTATACTGAGGATTTTAATATATCCAAATGTATTACAAAAACACTAAGGTGAAGGTATAAGACAAATATACAAATGTTACATGTTGTAACAAAAATTGGATGGAAAATGGGAGAGAGAAAGAGGAAAGTAGAATAAGCATTGCTGTTGTATGGGTTAATTGGTGGGAGTTAAAACAATACCTTTTTTTTTTTTTTTTTTCTGAGACGGAGTCTCGTTCTGTGGCCCAGGCTGGAGCGCAGTGGCGCAATTTCAGCTCACTGCAACCTCTGCCTCCCGGGTTCAAGTAAAATAATAGAGAATTAAAACAAATATAAACATTCATAAATGCCAGAAAATAAATGTTTTAAAGAGCATAGAAGACACCTCATAGAAAAAAGGAATATAACAAATAAAGCAACACATGTAATTATAAAATACTGTGACAACTGAGGCCAAATGTATGAGTAATAAAAATTAATGTAAATAAACCTAACTTACCCACTAAAAGAAAAACAATTTCAACTTGGCTTACAAAGCCAAACCCAATCACATACTGTATGTTTCCTGAATACAGAGAGATACAGAAAGGGTAAATAAAGGTATGAACAAAGGTATTTCAGGCAAGTGGAAATTGTTTAAAAGTCCTATCTTATTTCTCAAAACACAGAATTCTAGGCAAAGGCATTAAATATAAAAGGGGCACTTTTTAATACTGAAAGTCACAATTCACAATGAAGACATAAAATTGTGAATATCTATGCATCAGATAACATAGCAACCACTTTATAAAGAAAACTACAGGAGGCGTATAGAAGATATATACATATAAACACACAAATAAGAGACTCCAATATTCCACTCAGTACAAGACACATCAATTGAGCTTTGTGGGGTGATGGAAATGTTTTATATCTTCATAGAGATGAGGGTTACATGGGTATATATCTGCTTTTACCAAAACTAACTGAACTGTGTAAGATCTTTACATTTCATTGTATGTAAATTAGGCCTTGAAAAAAATAAAGTAAGCAAGGGGAAAAGTGATATTTAAAAATACTTTTCACTCATGAAAGTCCCAGACAACTTTCTATCAGGGGAAGAGTACTCAGAAAAAGTATAGCGTGAACAGCTGCAGGAACAGTTGAAGTGAACTTCCTATATTAGCATTCTCCAGAGAAACCAACAGGATGTGTACAGAGACACGAGAGAGAAGAGAGAGAGAGAGAGAGAGAGAGAGAGAAAGACAGAGAGAGAGAGAGAGAGAGTGATTGAGATTTATTTTAAGGAACTGGCTTACATGATTGTTGAGGCTGGCAAGTCCAAAATCTGAAGGATAGGCAGGCAGGCTGAAGAAAAAAGTCACAGTATGAGACTGAAGGCAGTCTGCTAGCAGAATTCCCCATTCCCTCTCCTTGGGGAAGGTCAGTGTTTTTCTCAAGGCCTTCACTGACGGGATGAGGCTCACTTGCATTATGGAGGGCAATCTGCTTTACTCGAAGTCCGGTGATCTGCATGTTAATCTTACCCAGAAAATATTTTCACAGAAACATCTAGGATAGCATTGGACCAGATACCTGGGTGCTGTGGTCTACCCAAGTTGACACATAAAATAACCATCATACTTCCCAAAAAGACATTAGAAAGGGAGAGACCATCCTGGTTTGCTCACTTTTTAAAACACCTCACAAGCAAACAAACTCTTTACAGCTTTTGAAGATGAGAAAACGTCATATGTCTTGACATTTCTCCTCCTCCTTTCTCAAGCATCTGTCTCCGTACTAAGCCCAAGTAGAATGCTTTAAAAGAAAAACAGTTGCTAAATTTAACAATTCAACACATGTCTTGAGTACCCATCAAGCGCCAGTGATTATACTGGATGCCAAGAATACAGAGATAAATGAAAACCCATTCATGTCTGCCTCCCTTTAATTCTAAAGGAAAACAAAGACATAAACTACATAATCGTGATACAAGATGGTCAGTGTTACAACAGATATATACAAAGGGAGGAGGAAGTGGGAGGATGGCAGTTGCTCACTTACTTGGAAATGATGGGAGAGGAGGGCAGAGAAATCTTCATATTTTGCCAAGAAGAGAAGGGTAGAGTCTGGGTAGGAGGTAGTACCAAGAGAGTATCACTCATACCAGAAGTAAGAGTGTGTGTTGGGCACAAATAAGGGTTGGATGTGGCTATGCAGTGCAAAGGGAGTGCTGAAAAAAATCCTGAAATATACACAAAGTCCAGACTACCGAAGACCTAACATGCTTTGCCAAGGAATTTGAACTTACTCTCCAGGCAATAGGAAATCCATCAAAAGTTTTTTAATAGGGAAGTAGACATAATGAAATCGATATTTGAAAGATAAACTGGCAGCACCATAAAGAATATCCTAGAAGGAAGTTCTACAGGCCAAAACATAAGTTAAGAAGCTGGAAGACCTAACTACTAGTTTTAAAGATGGAAAAGGGAATAAAATGTACCAAAAAAGATAAAAGTCATAATGCCAGGCCAAATGCTACTGGATCTGACAATGAACCAATATCTGACACTAAAAGTTTTTCAGTAAATCTTCTTAAAAATCATAACCAGTCTCAACTTCTTTGAGAAACAATGTAAGGCTCCTAAATTGCTGGTCAATTTAAGACTTAAACTTTAGGGCAAGAAAAACCACATGCAACTTATTAAAAGGTTTAAGAAGTGAAGGAGCAGGAAAAAAAGATGGTCATGTGACTTACCTATTGTTTAAAAGGTCAACTTGATAGAATCCCAGGGAGGGATGAATTGAGAATATTATGTTATAAGGTATCTGCACTACCATGAAGCAGTACAGTGTTAACTGAAGACAGACTTACTGCAAGCTCCATAGCAACCACTAAAATAAGTATAATTGATATGGTAAGAATATAAAAAAATAGAACAATATACAATGCTCAATTAAAACCTGAGAAGGCAAGTATAATACAGGTCAGAAACTCAGATTTTCATATAACAAAAGAAAGCACACTAGAGAGGGAATGAGGTAAAATAAAAACTCATTTTTCCTATTCTTAATTGATCTAACAGATAACAGTTTTTCAAAATAATAGCAACAATGTATGTGGTTATGTATACTTATATGTGTGCATTGTGTGTACATACTGCATATGTGCACACACGCTTCTGTATAAGAGAGATAAATGCTAGCAATGTTACAAGAGACTGGAAGGAGAAATTAGGATTATTTTGTTATTAAGTTATTCATAATCCCTCTGATGCAGAATAGTATTATTTAAAAGTGGGCTTGCATAGCTGTAAATGTGTACTGCAAACGACAGGGCAGCCACTAAAAAAGGTTAAAAAAAAAAAGTAGTGTAACTGACATGCTAAGAAAGGAGAGAAAACCACATCATATAAAATGTCCAATTAAAACTACTAAAGGCAGAAAAAGAGTGGAAGACAAAAACAGGAAGAAAAAACAAGGGCAACAAATAGAAAATAGTTAACTAATATGGTAGCTATTAATTCAACTATATTAATAATCACTTTGAATGTCAATGTCTAAACATACAAATTAAAAGACAGAGCATCAGGGTGGATCAAAAAACAAGACCCCACTATGTGTTGTCTACAGAAAACCCATTTTAACTATGAAGGCACATAAATTAAGAGTCAGTGGATGGAGAACATTATACCATGCTAACACTAATCAAAAGAAAGTAGGAGAGCAATATTAATTTTAGACAAAGCTGACTTTTAAAGCAAGGAAAATTAGCAGGGATAAAGAGGGGCAATGCATAATGATAAAGGGTCAGTTCTCTAAGAAGACATAACAGTCTTTAATTTGTATGTAGCTAACAATAAAGTGTCAAAATAGTTGGCAAACTCATACAACTAAAGGAGAAAGACAAATTCACAATTACAGTCAGAGACTTCAACACCCCTCCATCAATGAAAAATTCAATAGGCAGAAAACCAGTAAAAATATAACTGAACTGAACATCATCATCAATCGATTAGATCTAAGTGACATTCATAAAGCCTTCTTCCAACAGCAACAGTATGCACATTATTTTCAAGCATACTGCTTGAAATGGAACATTCATCAAGAGAGACCACATCCTGTATCATAAAGCACACCTTAACAGATTTAGAATAGAATTCATACAAAGTATGCTCTCAGACCACAATGAAATTAAACTAGAAATCAATTATCAGAAAAATCAAATTATTTGGAGATTAAAGAACACACTTCTACATAACAAATGGGTCAAAAAAGAAGTCTCAAGAAAAAATTTTTAAATACTTGAAACTAAATTAAAATGAAAATTCAACTTAAAATTTGTGGCATGGAACATAAGCAGTGCTTAGAAGGAAACTTATAGCAATGAATGCATATATTAGAAAAGATGATTTAAAATCAATAATCTAAGCTTCCACCTTAATAAACTAAAAAAGGAAGAACAAATTAAATCCAAAGTAAACAGAAGAAATAACTAGAACAGAACTCAATAGAGAAAACCAACTATAATCAAAAGCTAGTTCTTAGAAAAGATCAATAAAATTGATAACCCTTCAGCCAGGCAGAGAAAAAAAGAAAAGATGTAAATTACTAATATGAGAAATGAAAGAGGGGACATCACTATAGATCCCATGAACATTAAAAGGATAATTAAGGAATATTATAGACAAATTATATTTCCATAAATCTGATAACCTAGATAAAATGAACCAATTCTTTAAAAGACACAATCTGCCAAAGTTCACACCATGAGAAACTGACAACCTGAACAGGCCTGTATCTATTAAAGAGTGAATCAATAATTAATAACCTTCCAACACAGAAAAAGAACCTACCAAGCCTGCAGGGGTTCATAGGTGAATTCTACCAAACATTTAAGGAAGGAATTATACTAATTCTCTACAAAGCTTTTCAGAAGACAGAAGCAGAGGGAATACTTCTTAACCCATCCTATGAGTCCAGCATTATCCTAATACCAAAGCCAGACAACAACAATACAAGAAAACTATAAACCAGTATCTCTCATGAACATAGATGCAAAAATCCTTAACAAAATATTAGTAAATCAAATCAACGATGCATAAAAGGTTTTATACACCATAACCAAGTAGGATTTATCTCAGGTATGCAAAGCAGTCCAATACTTGAAAATCAATTAATGTCATCTATTACATGAAAAGGCTAAAAAAGAAAAATCACATGCCCATATCAATATATGCAGGAAAAGCAACTGACAAAATCCAAGACCCATTCATGATAAAAACTCTCAGTAAGCTAGGAATAGAGGGAACTTCCTCAGTCTCATAAAAAACATCTACCAAAAAACGTATAGCTAACAACATACTCAATGGTAAGAAACCAGAAGCTTGCCTAGATCAGGAACAAGGCAAAGATGTCCCCTCTCACAACGCCTTGTCAAAATCAAACTAGAAGTCCCAGATAATGTAACAAGTCAAGAAGTGGAAATAAAAATTATAGATATTAGGAAGGAAGAAATAAAACTGTCTGCAGATGATAAGATCGTCTATTTAGAGAATCTTAAAAGAATAGGCTGGGCGCGGTGGCTCACGCCTGTAATCCCAGCACTTTGAGAGGCTGAGGCAGGCGGATCACAAGGTCAGGAGTTTGAGACCAGCCTGGCCAACGTGGTGAAACCCTGTCTCTACTAAAAATACAAAAATTAGCCAGGTGTGGTGGCGTGTGCCTGTAATCCTAGCTACTTGGGAGGCTGAGGCAGGAGAATCACTTGAACCCAGGAGGCAGAGGTTGCAGTGAGCCAAGATCGTACCACTGCACTCCAGCCTAGGTGACAGAGTGAGACTGTCTCAAAAAAGAAAAAGAAAAAGAAAAGAAAATCTTCTTAAAGAATAAACCAAACAAAAACAAAAAAATCTCCTAGATCTAATAAGTGATTATAGCAAGGTTGCAGGATACAGGGTAATAATATGAAACTCAGTTGCTTTCCTATATACCATCAATGAACAACACCATTTATTAATACATTAGGGCCCCCAAAAATAACTACTTAAAAATAAATCTAACAAAATATATATAAGGATTATATAAGGAAAACTACAAAACTGATGAAAGAAATCAAACAAGATAAAAATAAATGGAGGGATATTCCAACATGGATAGGAAAAGCCATTATTGTTAAAATATCATTTCTTCCCACCTTGATCTACAGACTCAATACAATCCCAATCAGAACTCCAACAAGTTATTTTGTGAATATTGACAAACTGATTCTAAAGTTTACATGGAAAGGCAAAAGACAAAACACAATACTGGAGAAGAAGAGTTGGAAGACTGGTATTACCCAGCTTCAAAACTTAACTATATAATTACAGTGATCATGACAGTTGTGGTATGGGCAAAAGAACAGAGAAATTAGTCAATGGAAAGAACAGTTTGGCAGTTTCTTACAAAGCTAAACATAGGCTTACCATATATAATATCCAGCAATCACACTCCTAAGCATTTACCCAAATGAGTTCAAAAACCTGCCCAGGAATCTTTATAGCAGCCTTATTCAAATATGGATAACTGCTGTACATCTACACAATGGACTATTCAGCAATAAAAAGAAATGGCCTATCAAGTCACAAAAAGATATGGAGGATCCCTTAAATGCATACTTCTAAGTGAAAGAAGTCAGTCGAAAAAGGCTACATACTCTGTGCTTCCAGCTATATGATACCTGGAAAAGGCAAAGCTACAGAGATAATAAAAAGACCAATGGTTGCTAAGGAGAGTGGGAAGAAAAGAGAGATAAATAGGTGAAGCACAGGACATTTCTAGATGGTAAATCTATTCTGTATGATACTGTAATGGTAGATACATGGCATCACACATTTTTCAATACCCATAGAACTACACAACACGAAGAATGAACCCGAGTGGGAACAACAGGCTTCGATTAATAATAATATATCAGTGTTAAAACTGGTGCAACAGTTTTAACAAATGCACCATACTAATGCAAGACATTAATAGAGGAAAATCGAGGCTCAGGATATGAGAACGCTATAATTTCTACTTAATTTTTCTGTAAACTTAACATTGCTCCAAAAAATAAAAATAATTTTTATTTTTGAGACAGGGTCTTGCTCTGTCACCCAGGTTGGAATGCAGTGGTGCTATCAGCCTTGACCTCCTGGGCTCAAGTGATTCTCCCAGCTCAGCCTCTCAAGTTCTCAAGTAGCTAAGAGTACAGGCATGCACCAACATGCCCAGCTAATTTTTTTTTTTTTAATTTTGTAGAGACGGGATGTCACTATGTTGCCCTGGCTGGTCTTGAACTCCTGGGCTCAAGCCATCCTCCTACCTCAGCCTCCTGAGTAGCAAGCATGAGCCACCATGCCTGGCCTATTAAATTTTTGTTAAGAAGTCATAACCAGCTTTGGCCGGGCGTGGTGGCTCATACCTGTAATCCCAGCACTTTGGGAGGCCAAGGCAGGCAGACCATGAGGTCAGGAGTTCAAGACCAGCCTGACCAACATGGTGAAACCCTGTCTCTACTAAAAATACAAAAATTAGCCAGGCATGGTGGCACACACCTGTAATCCCAGCTACTTGGGACGCTGAGGCAGGAGAATCACTTGAACCCAGGAGGCGGAGGTTGCAGTGAGCCGAGATCGTACCACTGCACTCTAGCCTGGGCGACAGAGCGAGACTCCATCTCAAAAAAAAAAAAAAGAAGTCATAACCAGCTTCAATTGATTTTAGAAACATCACAGGCTCTTCCTAAGTTGCTGGTTCCTGTGATATATCTGAGGGAAAAACATATATGCCACTTATTAACAAGTTTAAGAAATAAAGGAGGGGAGAAAAAACTATTATATGACTTACCTGTTGCTTCGAAAGTCAATTTTATAGAATCCCAAGGTGTCTGTTCTTTGGATATGAGTCGGAAATGAGGAGGATTTCTTGGAGAAACTTCTGGGGCAGGAAGATACCAGTTTTTCCTATTTAGAAAGGAAGCTTCAGTATTTAGGGTGCTTTATTATTTGATGGCTATCTGTAACTCACAGAACTGTTCAGCATATATGAACACATTTTTGGGTATGAAAATAAACTGACAGACATGATAAGCAATGCCAACTCCAACAAACTTAGGTTATTTTGTAATAAAACCTTCCCAATGTTAAGAACAAAGGAGTAACCTAGGTGATCTTGATTCCACCACCCATCCTATTTCTTCTCGTCCAGTCCTTCACTGCCAAGCTATAAAATCTTCCCAGAGAAAACAATCTTTTTTTTTTTTTTGACACAGAGTTTTGCTTTTGTTGCCCAGGCTGGAGTGAAATGGCGCGATATTGGCTCACCGCAACCTCCACCTCCCGGGTTCAAGCAATTCCCCTGCGTCAGCCTCCCGAGTACCTGGGATTACAGGCATGCACCACCATGCCCGGCTAATTTTATATTTTTAGTGGAGACACGGTTTCTCCAGGTTTCTCAGGCTGGTCTCGAACTCCTGACCTCAGGTGATCCACCCACCTCGGCCTCCCAAAGTGCTGGGATTACAGGCATGAGCCACCGTGCCCGGCCACAATTTTTGAGATAGATGCTTACTGGCTATTATATTAGTTAGAAGGGCCACCTTTTCTAACCACTCAGGTTTCTAGAGAAAAGATTTTTAAAATTTGAAAAAACAAAACTACTCTTTTGAGTGCTTTATTCCACTAAAAAAAAAAAAAGTTTCATAATGATAGAAAAAATAGTACAAACACCACTGAACTTGTATATTAAAGGATGACAGTTTAAATGATAAGAGTACTGATATGGTGACAAGACTTGAGAACAAACTAACCTTAAGCAGAAAAATAATGAACCAACCTGATCAGAAAGTTCACTGGAAGATACCAAGGAAAACCACAAAGAGGTGCATTCTCCTCACAGTGAGCTCGGATACTATCATTGATCTCAGGAATGTGAGGGGTTATGTGAGAAATTCCAGTATAATCAAACCCATTGATCCATATTCCAGAGTCCCGTTTAACTGCATTTCCTTCCAAGTCATGGAATGTTCTAGTCATATGCTGAAAAAAAAAAGACTAGTGAAAAAACTGTTTCAACTAGTACACCCACATTCCCACCCCAGATTACAAAAATGGAGTATGACAATACCAAGAAATGATGTGGATATGGAGCAAGTGAATAAGACACTGAGAGTTTCTAAGGTACTGCTAGCGTTCTTTATTTTAAACTGGAAAATAGATATATAGATTATTGTTTTATTGTATCTTCCAAATATATTTAGGATTCCTATAAAATGTTTTTGAAACTTACTATTTCAGACTTAAAAGACGTTAATGTTAGAGCTGCTTTTAAATAAGGACTTAAAACAAATACATCCTAAGCACATATATACATACACACTCATTTCCCTATTAGTGTTTTATGAAGCTAATTCATGTGCAGAGAAAAGTGGGAATTGCAGCTCACCACTAGATGACAGCCTTGTGCCTAACAGAATTCTATGAAAAGGCACCGTGCTCCATTTGAAATAACTTTATTCACGGCAGAAACCAGCCTGAAGAATACCAATCAGGAAAAAAACAAACGAACAAAAAAAACACTGCATAGGGCAGGAGCCGGCAAACTGCAGCCAACAGGGCAAACTGTCCACTGACTGTTTTTATATACGAACCGTTATTTGAACATGGCCACACTCATTTGTTTGGGTATACTCTATTGCTGCTTTCGCTCTGTTTCACTGCAACAGACTGTATTGCTGACAAAGCCCAAAATATTATCTTGTCCTTTACAGGAAAAGTTTGCCAACTTCTGGCACAGTGGAAGAGAACCCCCAAACAAATCAGAAAATGACTTTTTAAAAATAAAAATCCTGCTTTTCCTAAGTATTATTGACATAACTATAAAACTTAATACGTCATGAAAAACACACTGAACCTTCTTAAAAAAAAAAAATCCGTTCTTCACTAAAGGTTTTACAAATTGTAAAATCTCACATAAAATTTATCACAGTGTCCTTCAGGACTATAACAAGGAATTGTTATTTGGCCCCTTTTCAAAACCTCCTAAGTATTTTTAATTTTTTAAGTCCTTGAATAATTATCTAGGTATAATTCCTCTGGCATTTCTGTTTGGCTAGATTAGGTTAGATGTGACTCTTGCCCTTAAGGGTATATGTTATCTTGAAGCAGGATCTTTCAGTTACAGAGGATAAAATACAAATAAGAATTATGCAAAATATACAATATATTAGTATGTGTTCACAAACATGAGAAAGGGATGGGTATAAGGCATAAGATAATTTGTGTAGTATGAAAACTTTTAAAAACAATTTAGAAAAACTAACAATTTAGCCACCTCTAACAGAGATGACTAGAATTGAGGCTTACTGCTTTATAGTACCAGGTCTAAAAAATTTGAAGAAAAAGTTGAGATCTAAAATAAGTCCTCAAACTGGCCAGGCGTGGTGGCTCACACCTGTAATCCCAAGCACTTTGGGAGGCCGAGGTGGGCCGATCACCTGAGGTCAGGAATTCAAGAACAGCCTGGCCAACATAGTGAAACCCTGTCTCCACTAAAAATACAAAAATTAGCCAGGCGTGGTGGCGAGCGCCTGTAATACCAGCTACTTGGGAGTCTGAGGTAGGAGAATCACTTGAACCGAGGGGGCAGAGGTTGCAGTGAGCCAAGATCGTTCCACTGCACTCCAGCCTGGGCAACAGACCAAGACTCCATTTTAAAAAAAGAAAAAAGAAAGTAAGTCCTAAAACTCACTTTATTAAACCCTTTCTAAGTTATAGTTTCACTATCACATATCACTTTGAATGTTACTTAAGATTAATTTTACTAGCACTTCTAAATATCAATTTTATTTTGCCAGTTGACAGTTTAGATTTTACTCAGCCTGTATACATTTTTACAATCTATATTTCTAAAAACTCATTATTCCATAATAAATATTTGCTCCTGTTTTTCCAAATAGATGCAGTTTTATAATTTGAATAGTAATAAAAACAAGCAAACATTTCCAATTCAGTCTCCTGGGAGATATATGTCTAGCTGATAAGAATGCCTCTTGACAGTCAGTCTTCTCCTCACTGCCTTACACACAAAAAAGGTGAGTATGACTAAATAGGTCAACAGCAGAAAAGTCAGCTGCGCTTGCTATTCACTACTGAAGCTCAAAACACACAGGGCTTCCTTTCGAGATCTCAAATACCTCATGCAAAACTGCTCACCTGAAGAAACACTCTCTTTGGCTTCGGATTAGCAGGATTGGAGCTATATGGAAAAAATGTTCCACTGCAAACAAGGAGGAATGTAATTGCACATACCAAAGTTAAAGTTAGCATGGTTTTTTTTGTGCTCTTGGCAAGGTAGATGAAGTTAATCTAAAACACAAACCACAAACAGAAATATTACAAATTCATTCTAGTGGTGGAAAGGTGTTTTTAACTAACTTTATTTTTAACAGTATTACCTAACAGACCCTGAAGAAAATTTATCAGCAGGTGCTAGCATACTCTAACATCTAGTAAACAAAGCACTAACTCTAGGAGATTTCCATTACAGGTGAGAACCTAGAAAATGACAGATGCCTCCAATCTGCCATGATGGTGCCACCTTTTTGGCATGCAGCCATAAACCAAGAGGGAAAAAGGAAAGTCAGGACTGTCGCTGTCCTTAATGTGCAAAAAGAACAGAAATGTAGATGTAATGGATTATTCATTAAATAACCAGAGATAAGCTTTAAGCTTAGGCAGATCTGTTTGGACAAAACTCAAATTCCACTCATAATGCTTTAAAATATGTCAAAATACTAAATTCATCTCAACTGGCATAGAGATATACCTTCAAGACTCTGCCAGTGGACCTGCATAAGAGGAAAAACTGCATTACAAAGTAATATCCCTCTAAGTGACAAATTAACCAATGCCAACATAATCAAAACAATAAATCTAGGCAGTAAATGTAAATGACTCAGTCTCAAGGTTGGCATCTAGAAAATCCTAAATATTTTCAATCCTAATGAAATCGCTGAACTAAAAACTGTAAAGGACACACACGACTCACAGAGTATGTCCACAGATCCCTTACAGGGTCTGAAGAAGCCATTTGGGGAAACTTTTATGTGAAATTTGAAATTGTTCTAAGAAGCCACATTTTAGATATTGTGAATACTGAGAGAAAGACGGACAGCGAGGGTGACACATTTTGTTTTGCTAGCTCAGCCTCAAGTCCTCAGGTACTCTGTCATATTTTTGTACTCAGTATACAAATGTGAGATGTGTGACCTGAGGCTAGTACTGTTTTGCTGCAGATGCCTCTGGATGGAATATTGGTATACTATAGACATGAAATCTAAACCCAGCTCCCCTTTATGCCTTCTTCATTTTATCTCTCTACTTATTTCCATAAGTAGAAAAATAACATGAATGTGAAATTTTATTTTTTCTTCTGGAGACAGAGTCTCGCTCTGTCACCCAGACTGGAGTGCAGAGGCACGATCTCAGCTCACTGCAATCTCCAACACTCAGGTTCAAGCGATTCTTGTGCCTCAGCCTCCTGAGTAGCTGAAATTACAAGTGTGCACCACCGTGCTCAGCTAATTTCTTGTGTTTTTAGTACAGACAGGGTTTCACCATGTTGGCCAAGCTGGTCTTGAACTGCTGACCTTAAGTCATCCACCCGCCTCAGCCTCCCAAAGTGCTGGGATTACAGGCGTGAGCCACCATGCCCAGCAAGCAATCAGTTAATAGGTGTCCTTAAGTTATTCTCTGCTGGACCTTCATGGTTATACGTATACTGATTGAATGACAGGGGAAATGGGGACTGCTGATACAAGTGGGGTCAGGAGGAGAAGACTCAGAAACAGCTCAGTCATCAGCACACAATGGACATTTCAGAGTCCCTTTTCATGCTTCTCTTCATTTTATTTTGCACCCATCTCAGAACCTAGAGTGACACAGGATGCAATATTTCAGGAAGGCCGAGGCACGAGAATTGCCTGAACCCAGGAGGCGGTGGTTGCAGGGAGCCGAGATTACACCACTGCACTCCAGCCTGAGTGACAGAGCGAGACTCTGTCTCAAAAACAAACAAACAAACAAACAAACAAAAAACCGTGATTGCTTGACAAGACTTTAATTGCTTTCTAGCAGATGTATTTAATAAATCCCCAAGGACTGAAGGGAAAGCTGTCTGAAATATGCATTGTGGTTCAATTCTCCATTACCCAAAGAAAACAGTCTTACTCTATTAATAAGCCACTATCATTAACACTGCTACACATAAGTAAGAAAATAATTAAAAGAGTGATAACTCATGGCATCAAAGTGCGGCAGGGCTATTTCACATTATAATGAAAAATAAGTGAGCTTTCTAAAGTATTCCAAGAGGCAGTCTTCTCTCCAAAAGCTTTCCCAATAAAATATAATTTACATGATAAGACACTTTAATCCTCTTTCTTCTGGTTTCCAAGATTTCCATGCTTTGGGGACATTTTCCATTTCCACAATGAACATCTCCAGGGTTCCTTTTGCCCCCTTTCATATTATCAGTGGAACAGAATTTAAATGTCCCCTATCTGAGTCATCTTTTATGGACATCCATAGCTCCCATTCATGACTATAATTTAACAAATAAACGGGGGTGTGGGGGCATTCGGTTCATAACTAGTTGACTTCAGATTAGATTAGAACCTAATCTATAGATAACAAAACACCACTGTCTCCTTCAATCCTTACAACAGCAAACCTATCAAAAATACAGATGATATAAGGGTTACTATTAAACTCAAAAGCAGCAAACCCTACAGGCAGCAAAGAACATTTTAGAACTTTTCATACATCCCTATGAATACCAGTAAGGATTATCCTTATCCTTATATTATCCTTAATAATTATCCTATAAGTAAAATGGTTGGAAGGCTCAGATCTCTTTTAAGACTAGTACAACCAACCTCAAACAATAATATGCATAAGAATTACTCTACACGACTATATACACAAAGCCACATATATAGAGCTTTACTGGCTATAAGGGACTTCCACGGATGATGCTGACCATATGTGTAGTATTTTCCTTACCTGCTGTCTTTAGAACCTAACTTCCACAAAGTAAAGGGGTAACGAATGCCCTTTACTATATCAGTATGAAAAGGCTCACTATCATCTCCATGAAGAAAAGAACTATAATAAAATCATAGCTCCTTTTCCTATTTGGTTCCCTATCCTCAAATTTCAAGGTGCACCTCTGAGTATTCAATAATTACTTTTTATTCTTAGGAATTCCCACCAAAAGAGCCACAAAACAGAGACCTGCATTCTCTGGAGGGGCCCATCTTGGATCGTGGAGGTGGACATCAAACCAAAGCAAAACCTTGCTTGGGGCTTACTCTACTCAAGGGGGGTCTGGTCTTAAACTCTGCATCACTGTCTTTTCTTCCCTCTGGGAATCCCAAGGGAAGAAAAAAAGGGATGGCAAACACAGGACTCTCCTTACTAGGGCAGGACACTGATATGGCAAATTGAGGACTGACAAGGCCTGTGATCATTTCATTATTTGGTAAATGAAGGCACGTTTGGGTGTCATAACAGACTCAATTAACAAGCTTTCATGTGGTAGCAACAAGGTAGTGGAATGATAATGAAAAAAGCCTCATGAGATTTAGTCTTCCTTCACTAGCTCTAAAAGCACTAATAAAACCACCCATGTATCTATTCACATGTGCCTCTAATTAGTAATTTCAAAATATACTATTAGGATCATTCACCACCAGGCAATCTCTAACAATTAATACCTGGTAAACGCTCTACAAATTCACTCTCAGGTATCTGACAGGCTATTTGAAAAGAGGTAAATCAGAGAATTTGGAAGGATAGGGAGGCAAAAAATTTTTAAACAGCAACAACAAACTCTATACTACAGTTTCTTACGATACCAAATTTACAAGATGCATGGCCATTCACCATTTCTTCTGCTTCAGATTTTCTCAATAAAGTACACGTAACACTATTTCACAGAATCTAGTATGGCTAAATTCATATTCATATAAAAAATGAAGAAAAAGAAAAAAACTTATTTTCTCTTACAAAATAGGACGAGAGAATCATTGTACAACCAGCCAAAATGGATGCCAGCACAACATCAGGTGGGATTTCAGAACCACTTCTCCCGAGGATAGGGGTAAACATCTCAAATACTGCCCAGATGAGGTACAATGCATAAAGATAAGGAATAAACATCCCCAAAAGGTAAAAAGCAATAAATTTTCCTTGGGCACCTAGGGAAAAAGAGAAAAAAAGCACACATCTATGAAATCCTCCAGTGAGATATAAATTTTTATAGTACTGGTGTGCCTTGGTACCGTAACAGAAATTAGGTTAGATGTGACTCTTGCCCTTAAGGGTGTATGTTATCTTGGAGTAGGATCTTTCACTCAGGATAAAATATAAGAATAAAGCAAAATACACAAGTAATATATTAGTATGTGTTCACAAACATGAGAAAGGGATGGAGTATAAGGCATAAGATAATTTGTGTGGTATGAAAACTTTTAAAAACTAACAATTTAGAAAGCCTACTCAATAAAACCAAAAAAGAAAGAGTCCCTGAAAGCCTTAAGTATTTTAAGGTATTCTCCCATGTATATCAAAATCAAAAATACCCTACCATGCTGCTTGAAGTCCTTATGCACACAGAGCTTTGTGAGCAATGGGAATGCTACCCAGACAGCACTAATAAATGCCGAGCAAAGTCCTTGGTAAGTGAGGGTAACAAGAAAACAGCAATGGACAAACAGCGAAATGTCAAAAAATACTTCTCCCAGATACTGGTCACTGGCATTCTGAAAGAAAGAAAAATATACAAGTAGTCTCATTCAGGGGTCATGCATAAAGAGCTTTTATTATAGTAACACACTTTCCATCACTCAGGAAAGCTACATTTTGTTTCAAACACAGTCTGCTCTTTAAACTGATTTAAAGTAAACACTAACAAAGCTACCTCCCCCATCATGAAGTAGTAAATTCAAATGTAGCACAAGAAAGGGCATTTTAACAATATAGAGTATAAATGCTCCATGTAATCTATGCTTTTCTTCTACTAGGCTAAAAGTAGAAATTTTCCAAAATAGAAGAAAGGACTCTCCTAAAAAACATTGATCTCTGTAAGCTTTTCAGTTCATGCCAACTCCAAACACTGTTTCAAGCAAACTAGAGAAATGACCTGTGAAGGAACGTTAGGAACTGCTGCAGCACCACCAATAACCCACACCTGGAAAACTGCAGCACCTTTAAAGCAATCTGGAGTTTGGCTTATTTTCATGAGTTTTTTCTATCTCCAGTTGGTCTTGTACTGCACCTTTGCCCCCTTCTTGTATTCCTCATGATTTCCTATTATAAAATTTGATCTTACAGTTTTTGAGATTTAAAGTCCAAGGGTTCCTATGTAGCACCTTGCACTCTTCAAAATAAAGTTGCCATATAAACTTTTTTTTTTTTTTTTTTGAGACAGGTTCTCGCTCTGTCGCCTAGGCCGGAGTCCAGTGGTGCGATCTCGGCTCACTGCAGTCTCAGCCTCCTGGGCTCAACTGATTCTTCTGCCTCAGCCTCCTGAAGTAACTGGGACTATAGGCATACACCACTACACCCAGCTAAGTTTAAAAAAAAAAAATTTTTTTTTTGGCAGAGACAGGGTCTTGCCATGTTGCTCAGCCTGGTCTCAAACACCTGGCCTCAAGCAGTCTTCCCACCTCAGCCTCCCAAAGCACTGGGATTACAGGTGTGAGCCACTGTGCCTGGCCTAATATGAACTTAATACATTTTAACATCTGCATGAGTAATTCTATTCACACAAACATGAAAGTTTTAATTACGGGGCATAAATACAAAGATGGAAATGGAGAAATAGATATATTAAAGTTTCTCCTTCTTCAAGGGCTCAAGAGTTTCTGTGAAGTGTTTTCAAAACAAGTTACAGTTCATGTAACAACCCCTCCCCGCTCCCAACAATGAAAGATAGGCTACAGCTGCTAAATACTTAAGTTATTAACGCTGTGTTGATCAAGAGGCTTGGTCTTTAAAAATAAGAAAATTATTATTATAATTCAATTTGAAGCTGAATGCCACTCAGATATTTAAAAACAAAGATCTCATTTTAAGTGCCCAAACTGTACCAAAGATAAAATATCCCTCGAATCTATTTTCCTCCTCACCTCTATTTATCCCTTGCCCACTCCTGCTCCATTCCAATCCACTTTATACATTGTTATCAGTTTTCTTACAAATTCTCTCACTGACCTGCTCAAAACATTTTCATAGTGGCCCCATTGATTTTTAGAATCATGCTCCCACTTCACCCTGGCCTCCTTTTCCAGTTATTGGACTACCTCCTTGTCTTCACCACACTGGACTGTCCACTAACTGACACAGATGCATTTTATACATTCCCACCTTAAACTGCTCATCAATCTCTTCCCTACCTGGTAAATTTTAACACATGCTTCAAAAACCCCATTCAGGCCACGTGCAGTGGCTCATGCCTATAATCCCAACACTCTGGGAGGCCGAGGTGGGAGGATCACTTGAGGCCAGGAGTTGGAGACCAGCCTGGCCAACATGGTAAAACCCTGTCTCTACTAAAAACACAAAAATTAGCTGGGCATGGTGGCACACATCTGTAGTCCCAGGTACTTGGGAGGCTGAGGCACAAGAACAGCTAGAACCCAGGAGGCAGAGGTTGCAGTGAGCCAAGATCACACCACTGCACCCCAACCTGGGCGACAGAGCGAGACTCTGTCTCAAAAAAAAAAAAAAAAAAGCAAACAATTCAAATGTTGCCATCTCAGCCACCCTGACTTCCACAAGCAAAATTCATCTCGCCTCCCCTATATTCTTACAGCATAGTTATATGTCAGTCTCACTTCATCCCACAATATATTGCAATTATTATCATTCCCACACCTTCCCAAACGAAACTGAGAGCTCCTCAAAGAAAGAGATCACATTCCTATGGCTCTCTTATGGCATCATTCTTGTTTTTTTTAAAAAAAAAAAATAGATATGTGGTCTCACTTATATTGCCCAGGCTGGTCTCAAACTCCTGGCCTCAAGCAGTCTTCCTGCCTTGGCCTCCCAATGTTGGTATTACAGGTGTAAGCCACCATGCCCAGTCTCTTATGGTATCATTCTTCTGCTACCATGTTCACTGGGCACTTAAAGAATATTTGTGAAAAGAAAATGAAACACATCACTCTTTCTACTGTGCTTTTACCCTAAAGTGTTACGATCAGACAACTGAAATTAGTAAAAGTAAATGAAATTTTATTACATATTTCTATCCTACTTCTGCCCCAATCAACAATAGTTAGCCACACTCTGATTACATACAATTACAATAAAAATAAGCATGTGAAATTGAGCCCCACGGTGTAATTCTTTTGGGAACTGAAGCCACTAAGATAAAAATATGAGCTCAACCATAAGCAGATGGCTAACCTCAAAGAACCTTTCTTCAGCAGGGGCTGCTAACATGGAAGGTTCCACAGAACACATCCCAACATTAACTGAAACTCAGACCAAAGTTCAGATACCAAAGACATACTTGTGGAAGGATGTTGGGTTAAAATCATCCATGTCTCATTCTAATCTTTATCAGGATAAATTGAAAACTGTAGGCTTACATGGAGCTAAGAAAGATCTTCCTCTTTAATTCACATAAACAATCTGAAACCATGACTCTTCACTGTAATTCATTTTTAGACCTATTATTTTACAGCTTTTTAAATTTTTATTTGTTTGTTTGTTTGAGATAGGGTCTCACTCTGTCCCCTAGGCTGGAGTGCAGTGGTACAATCACAGCTCACTGCAGCCTTGATCTCATGGGCTCAGGTAATCCTCCTACCTCAGCCACCCAGGTAGCTGGGACTACAGGCACACACCACCATGCCTGGCTAATTTTTTGTATTTTTTGTGGAGACAGGGTTTCACCATGTTGCCCAGGCTGGTCTTGAACTCCAAGGCTAAAGCGATCCGCCTGCCCAGCCTCCCAAAGTGTTGGGATTACAGGCATGAGCCACGGCACCCAGCCCATAGCCCTAATTTCTTTTTTTTGAGACAGAATCTCGCTGTCACCCCAGCTGGAGTGCAGTGGCTCAATCTCAGCTCACTGCAAGCTCCGCCTCCCGGGTTCACGCCATTCTCCTGCCTCAGCCTCCCGAGTAGCTGGGACTACAGGCGCCGCCACCTCGCCCGGCTAATTTTTTGTATTTTTAGTAGAGACGGGGTTTCACCATGTTAGCCAGGATGGTCTCGATCTCCTGACCTTGTGATCCGCCCACCTCAGCCTCCCAAAGTGCTGGGATTACAGGCGTGAGCCACCGCGCCCGGCCAGCCCCAATTTCTAATTTTATTTTTGCCAAACAAATTTATGCATTTGAAACCATAATAATATAACAATATTCTCAGTATAAATCATTTGGAACCCTATTTCCCTTCCCTCTGTTTTCCTTAGCAATGTGTCTTTTAACTCCAATGACATACATGCATGCAGAATCTGAATCAACAATACACAGTTAAAAAGAAAAAATAGCGAGGGAAAAACTGAAAAAACTTTAAGTACAACATTCTTTTAGGCAACAAATACTTGCTGTGTGTTAATGCTGTGTGTCAGACACTACCTAAGCACAGAGGATACAGAAATAAATAAAACAATCCCTATCCTCAAGGAGCTTACACTCCAGTGGAGAACAGATATTCAAATAACATAAATAAGTGGGTGAGCCCAGGACATATTTACAAACACTGCAGCAAATTCAGTAGAGGGCTGTGCTAACAAGCCTTCCAGTCACCACCACCCTAACACTGTTTACAGCCCGGCTTTATAACCTCATTTGAATTTTGTGACATTACCCTCAGAATAAGAAATCTTACAGAAAATTAACACAGTGTGGGTGCATTTTCCATAACCATGCTGAACAACTTTTTAGCACTCAAAAGGCCAAATACAATGAATCCCACTTAAGTTCATCTTCAGTCCCTGGAGGCAAGAGAAAGAAATCAACGAATATACCAAACACTTACCATGTAATAAAATCTTTTCGCAAGAGTATGTATAAGTATTATTTTGGCTACAGTTGCAGTTCCATACAGACAAACGGAGACATAGAAGTGGTTATACCATGAGAGAGACTGTCCAATAAGAGAGATGAACACTGCTATAATGAGAACGGTAACAAGGCTAGTGAACCAGCTGATCAAAGTGATGCCAAGTCCACACAAGAAGTCCTTCTTGTAGTTACCAGCTAATGAAGAGAAAACAAAAAGTTGAAATCACCATCTTCATCAAATCAGTTATATAACCAGTCAGTAGAGCTAAATGGGCAAACATTAAAACAAAAAACTCCCCACTGTACTTGAAAAGTATGAAAATGTCCTAGTGTTCAGATTGGCTAAACACAAGAACAAGGGAGGTATCAAATAATAATATTCAGGTAACATTTATTAAGAGTCTCTAGATACTAAACACTCAAAAAGATAAATCTTCTAGGAATAGTTCAGGTACATTCCTTATGAAGGAAGAGGGTAGTCTTAATCTTCTTCACTTTTGGTATGCTTTGTGTATCAAAATATCAGCAAGAATGGAAGGCAAAGTTCCATATAAAATGTTGTTAAAATAAGGTAACATAAGAAGATAAGGAGTGTGGGGAAAATAAGCGTTGATAAAGAATTATTTAAACTGCTGCTAAATATTTTATCTCGTAACAGCACACAACAACTTAAGACTCTGAAACATTTCAAGCAGAAATATTTCAAATAAAAGAAACAATTTAACCACAAGCAGTTCATTCATACTTCGTGACACTGGTCCATACTAGCTATTGGTCTGTAGTGTGGACTTTTTAATGGGACTTTTCATTAGAAGTCAATCTGTACAAACCATTTTTCAATAGTTTCTATGTGGTACTTTTATGGAGTGCCTAAATATATAAAAATTGACTGCTTCACCAAGACTAAAAGTAAAATAAGCATATTAATTTAATATTTAAAAATTTCTTACAATATAAAGCAAACGTTGTCTTAAGATTTTTAGCTTTCTGGGAAGATATAAACAAACTGACTGAAAAACTTCAAGCACATTCTACAGCAATGCCAGTATTTGTAGTTTTAGAGGAAAATACTTACTCTTATGTTTGGGCTGCAAAAATTTTTTGCCCAGGTACAAAACAACACCCATTACCACCATGTAGTTTATGATTGAGCCAATACGAGAGGGGTAGGCAATGACAAACAGGCCCAGCACATCAAAGAAGACCATGTTTCCATGTCGATACTTAGAAGCAGCAGCCAGCATATCAGATGTAGCTAGATGCTTAAGAACTGCTAAAATGTTGTCACCTATTAGTAAAAACAAAAAAAAAAAGAAAAGGAAAAAGATAAAAAGGCTGAATAAACTTTTTGTGATTTACACATACAACTATTTAAAGCAGAAATAAACCATATACTGTTTGAATGAAGAAATGGTTAGAAAGAACGTGAACAGAAATCGCTTTCTACCATCCTACTGCTCTCCCTCACTTTTTTTACTAAATTTCTCAAATAAGGTCCATCCCCCGCCTTTCTCCATTTCCTCTCCACTCAGACGCTCAGCCAACTGGCCTGTATCTTTTCCCTTCTATAAGAACTATTCTCTGTGATCAATTGTACCTTCATTGTTGACAAATCCAATGGCTGTTTCTTGGTACCCATTCATTTAATAATATATATTAACTGTACTAGACACTCTTCTAGATATCAGAAATTCAGTGGTGAACCAAGAGACAAAGGCCTTTCACGAAGCTCAGAGATGCTGAACGAGCTGTCACACATGTGTTAAAAATTGAGGAGAGCTAGCAGAGTTCCACAGGAAAACATCATGGGAGACTAACAGAGCTACATTCTTACCACTCAGCAATCCTCCCAAGCCTGGGCCAACTCCTTTTTCATTTCCTCACAATGAACATTCCTGACCTTAATTGCTACACTAGACTACAAGACTAAAATTCAAGATCTCATCTCTCCAACTCCAAAGCCCTAGCTCATTCACATTGCATACTGCCTCTCTAACGCACAGGCCACAGAATATTTACAAGTTTATATATCATCCCTAATATTCCATCTTAGTGTATATTAAAAGTCTAAATTGGAATACCAACCTGCTCTCTGAATGGAATCTGTTAGAATTCTGTCCGCTGTGTCATACTTGGTGTGATAAATGTATCCATTCTCAATAAAAGCTAAGTCTATTCCTAAAACATATATATAGAAAAAAAAGTCATTTTGCTTTAAAGATCAACCTTGCTTTCGACCTATTTCTTTAATAAATTCCTAAAAGACAAAATGTCAAAGCAGTAGCACGATTGCTTTGTCACATTTACAAATGAATGATATAAATTCTCTTCCAAATTCTTACACAGTCTATAGCTTTGGTACATAATTCGATACATAATGATTGAAGAAGTATATTACTCCACAGGTAGGCATTACAAGTCACACAGCAAGGATAGGAATATTGAGTTTGGGAGGTCATGAAAATTTTGCCACCTACATTCTTGCCAGGCCAGAGCCAAATTTTAAATTCAAATAAGTTGTACATACAAGTTGCCAAGGGAGTTGGCAAACCAAGACAACAACGAAAGACCCCTGAAGGATCTATTACCATCTTTTGGGAATGAGGTGCTCAACAGTTCACCCCTGTTCTTCTATGGGGAAAGATGACATATTTTAGAGGAGGCCAGCATTAAATTAGTATGGAGTTTAAAAAAGGAAACAAACTCTGTTTTAGTGAGTCAATGTATATTTCTCACATAAAGAATGTGATCTCAGAAAATGCTGTTTACTCACATACTTTCAAGATTTAAAATTTGCTTTTGATAAATAAATGTTGCACGGTAGGCCGTAACCATTGACAATATACCTGGAATGTTCCCAAAATCCCTGTAGATACGAAAGTCAGTATCTGAAGGAATGATTCCACTCTGAAAAACCTCCTGAGCCACCACAGAAGCAAAAGGGTGTTTAGCTGCTGAAACATAAGCTTGAACCAACCAAGGATTTTCAGGACCTAAAATGAAAGTTGACAACACAACAGAAGGTATTCCGGCAATTTTTTTTAACATACTAATGTTTTTCAACACATAGAAAACAGTAAAAGTGGTGGTTTTGGGAGACGGGTCCAATATGTACCTTTTCGTCCCTTTTTCTGTAGTTTCCAATGTTTCTCTGATGTATGTGTTTGACTTTTAGAATAAAAACCTCTTGTGAAAATAAAGTATAAAATAACAGCCATACAAAAGTCTGTCTGAAAATGAAAGATCATTCATAAATCTATCATCCTAAAATGCCTATTATCAATTGTATATCTTTAATTTTCTTACTAATGTAGGATTGTGTGTATACAGCTGTACTCAAGATATATATACTTTGTATATTTGTTTTCACTTCACATTATATTAAATGCATTTTCCTATGTTGCTAGATACAAATTGGGTATACCTTATCTGAAATGCTTGGGATCAGAAGTATTTTGGATTTTTTACTTTTTCGGATTTTGGAATATCTGCATTATACTAGTAAGCATCCCTAATCCTAAAATCCAAAATCAGAAATGCTCCAATGAATATTTTTGAGCATCATATGTCAGTGCTCAAAAAGTTTTGAATTGTGGAGCATTATGGATTTCAAATTTTCAGATTAGGGATGCTCAATCTGTATTATAATAATCATTTTGATAACTGCTTAACATTTCACTGAATATGCCATAAAGTTCCTTGCTACTTTTTATAATTTATCATTATTAATAATTTTCCATCTGTATCTCATACATCTACAGCTTTTTCAAACGGGAGTTTTTCCTGTAGGAGAGTGGGATACATTGTTTTATAATTTATATAATTATATAATTATATGTATATTTATATAATTATAATTATATAATTACATGTATAATTGTATAATTATTCACTCTTCCCTCACTGAAAAAGGATTATACATTCCTACTCTTGCCACATACCTTGTAATGCCTGCCTGGGGAATGAGTACATACTCTTCTGTACATATTAACTGCAGGCGTGGCTACATGACTTGCTCTAGCCAACAGACTGTGAGGAGGAATGACATGACCCTCAACTGGGCACAGTTTTCAAAGGCATTAACATCATTCATACTTATCCTTAACTTTGATTTGTGAGATCAATACATCCCTTACAGGGGCTTCTCCTTCAGCCTGGATCCCAGAATGAATAAGACACATGAAACATAATAACCGTGGACCATAACTGCAGTTATTCAGAAACCAAAATGCAACACGAGCAAGAAATAAGCCTTTGCTGTTGTAAATCACCAAGATTTTGGGGTTGTTACCATAAAACTTAGCAACATATTGACTCATGTAAACAGACCAAGTAACTGAATGTCAGGGAATCTAAGAATATTGTTTTTTTAACTTCACAGATTATAAAATTGCTTTCCTACATTTTAAAAAATGACCAAGGCTGGGTGCAGTGGCTCACGCATATAATCCCAGCACTTTAGGAGGCCGAGGTGGGCAGAGCACCTGAGGTCAGGCATTTAAGACCAGCCTGGCCAACATGGCAAAACCCCACCTCTACTAAAAATACAAAAATAAGCAGGGCATGGTAATCCCAGCTGCTCAGGAGGCTGAGGCAGGAGAATTGCTTAGACCTGTGAGGTGAAGGCTGCACTGAGCCAAGATTGTGCCACTGCACTCCAGCCTGGGTGACAGAGCGAGACTCCATCTGAAAAAATTAAAATTAAAAATTAAAAATGACCCAAAAAAGCAGAGGGACACTATAGAAATAAGACACACAAGTAATCCAGATACTGGGGTTACCAGACACAGATTTTAAAATAATTATGATTAATATGTTTTAAAAAACACAGATATCAGTAATTTCACCAGACAACTATAATCTATTTAAAAGAGTCCTACAAATGGAAATCCTAGAATGAAAAAACATAACTGATGTTGAGAATTTTAATAAATGGGCTTAACACAAAGTTTAATACAGCAGAAGAAAGGATTAAAATTAAAGCATAAAAAGAAAAAAAGGTTGGAAAATACACAAATGTGAGTAATTGGAGTCCCAAAAGAACAGAAGATAGAATGGAGAAGATAAATGTTTAAAGACTTAATGGCCAAGAATCTTCCAAAACTCATAGAATTCAAGCCACGAATTCAAAAAGGTCTACAAACCCCAAACAAGATAAATATAAAGAAAAACTGTATCTGGCACCATTTACTTTTGAATACTATTCCCCACCAAAAGAAACCAAGCCTCCTTAGAGAAATGGCTGATTCCAGGTCTGGGACTAGCAAAGTACAAGGTAAGTTGAAACATCTGTGCCAGAAAGTAAGAAAGTGCTCAAAGAGACATGTCAAAGGGCTGGCTCAGGCGCTGGTTTGAAATAGACACCACTGGCCTAAACTGGAACAATTCATGCAACAAAATAAACAATAGTAACAGAATATATAATCTATAGAGTAAAATTAAAATACATAAAGTACTGAAATAACAAAAAAAAAAAAAAAAAGGAAAATGGGGAAGCCTTCCTTCTTGCAGAATTCCAACTATGACCTACAGGCAGAATGATGGAACCAGAAACTCAGCAGTAGCATTTGGTAAACATTGTAATAAAAATGCTTGGGGACAAGAGTCATCAATGATTGCTAAAACTAGGATCAAAGTTTTATGACAAACAGGATATTTACCTAAAGTATCTATCACTAAGGGGAAATCAGTAACTTGTACAGAGAAAGAAATAGTAGAAAAACCTGGCAAATAAATACCTTAATCAAACGATGAAAATGTAGTATCATTAATAATGAGACAAACAGATACTACATGCATCCTGATGTGATGCACTGAGGACACAAATACAAAAGGAAAAAGAAATATGATGATGGGGAAATACGTAGATTATGAGACCTTATCATATTAAAATACTATTATTAAAATATTACTATTTGATATTAAGAAATTTATACTAAAAAATACAATGAAAACCATACTGAAAAACAGGTAAAGCCAAACTATCATTAATTATCTTAAAAATTAGGATAATAGTTCCTCTTAGATGGGAGGGAGTTGTATTTGAGAAGAGAGGTTAAAAAAAATGCCTAGGCAGGCAAGGCAATCCACCCTCTTCCATGGGGCAGAGTTAAAAAGATTTTCACCTTACAATAATTAAGTTTTCAACTTTATAATTAAATGCTATATTTGATCCTGGGTAGGAACCCAGATTTTTTTTTAAATGGTTAGGACATTAATGGAACAACTGGAAAAATCTGAATATGCATTATTATAGTTTAATATTAATATTTCTTGAGTGTGATCAATGTTCTGTTACAGAAGAGCATGTCCCTGTTTATCTGAGATGATCATCCTGAGATTATCAATTGACATGATTTTTCTCTTTATTCTGATAATGTAGTGAATTACACAGATTGATTTTCAAATATTATACCATCCTGTTGATCAACTTGGTTGGAAAGTATTATCTTTTGTATATATAAATATTCCTGGATTCAGTTTGCTAATACTTAATTTAGGACTTTTGCATCTAAATTTGGTATTACCTACCCAAAATATCTACCAAAGCTGAACATATGCACATCTTACGACTCAGCGATTCCACTCAGAAATGTGCATACACATACATGTGTACCAAAAGACATTTACAAGAATGTTCACAGCAGCACCATTCATAGCAAAAACCTGGAAACAACATAACAGCACCAACGGAATGGATCAATTGTTGTAGAATTGACTAGTGTTCGGCAAGAAAAAAGAATGAACTACAGATGAGGAAGTGACGCTCGGAGTGGTCACATGACCTGTCCAAGGTTCCACGTGTAGAATGTGCTATAGCTAAAGTTTTGAGGTTTGACCTTAGATCATCTAACTACAGAGCCTATGCTTTTTTTTTTTTTTTTTTTTTTTGGTGACAGAGTCTCGCTCTGTCTCCCAGGCTGGAGTACAGCAGCTCAATCTTGGCTCACTGCAAGCTCTGCCTCCCGGGTTCACGCCATTCTCCTGCCTCAGCCTCCCAAGTACCTGGGACTACAGGCGCCTGCCAATATGCCCAGGTAATTTTTTGTATTTTTAGTAGAGATGGGGTTTCACCATGTTATCCAGGAAGGTCTCGATCTCCTGACCTCATGATCCGCCTGCCTCGGCCTCCCAAAGTGCTGGGATTACAGGCATGAGCCACCGTGCCCAGCCTTTTTTTTGAGACAGAGTCTCTCGCTCTGTCGTCCAGGCTGGAATGCAATGGCATGATCTCGGCTCACTGTGACCTCTGCCTCCCGGGTTCAAGCGATTCTCCTGCCTCAGCCTCCCAAGTAGCTGGGATTACAAGCGCCCGCCACCATGCCTGGCTAATTTTTGTACTTTTAGTAGAGACAGGGTTTCACAATGTTGGCCAGGCTGGTCTCGAACTCCTGACCTCAGGTGATCCGCCCGCCTTGGCCTCCCAAAGTGCTGGGATTACAGGCGTGAGCCACCACACCCGGCCAGAGCCTATGCTCTTAATCAGTACCCTATCCTACCTCCACGCAAAACCTTTTAGTTATCTTACAGAGTAAGGTGGCAGGCAGATACAGAAACATTTTCAACTGACATTCTTTCTCCTGCCATCATCTAAATCCTATGATGCTTCCAGCTTCTTGTGTGTTCATGTCTCAAGAATGAGCCCCATCTTTCTTAATGCAAAGAGTATGGGCATGTGTAATGTTCAGAGGAGGTAGGCCTCAGTGCCAAGAATAGTAAGTCAAAGTTCTCTAGAAGTCCAGGGAAAACAGACCCAGCTCAGCAGACCCACGGCATCCTTCCACTGCTTTACTTCCTTCCATCTCTAGTTACGGCATCAATACACAAAAGGAAGAAAAAAAGGAGGAACTAATAAGAGAGACTAAGAGTGGTAAATATTATGATGGAAGCCAAGTAACATGAGGCCTGAAAACTGACTGAATTTGCCAATGTGACCTTTACAAGAATAGTCGTGGTGAAGTGGGGAGGCTAAAGCTGACTAGAATTGTTCAAGAACAGATCACATGGTGGATCTATCGATTTTGGTGGATCTCGGTATATCAAGGTGGATCACTTGAGCCCAGGAGTTGGAGAACTGTGAGCCATGATTGCATCACCACATTCCAGCCTAGATGACAAAGCAAGATCCTATCTCAAAAAAAAAAAAAAGCAGTTATTCAAGACTATGACTACAGACCATTCTTTTGAGGAATTCTGCAGTAGAGGGTCAGAGAAATAAGACTAGCTAGCAGGTGGTGATAAAAGTGGTTTTCTTTAAAATGGAGGAAAAGGTATGTCTGCATGCAAATGGAAATGATCCTATAGACAGAGAAAAATTAATGATGGAAGAGAGAAAAAAATTATCATCACCAGTCTCCTACTCATACACTAAAGGTATTTCCAATTTTCTACTCTTAAGAGAAAACCAAGACTGGACATGATGCCTCATGCCTTTAATCCCAGCACTTTGGGAGGCCAAGGAAGGAAGACTGCTTAAGTCCAGAAGTTTGAGACCAGCCTGGGCAACACAGTGAGACCCTGTCTCTACAAAAAGTAAAAAACTGGCTGGGCATGGTGGCACGTGCCTGTCATCCCAGCTACTCAGGAGGCTGAAGTAGGCAGATCACTTGAGCCCAGGAGCTGGAAACCAGTGAGCCATGACTGCTCCACCACATTCCAGCCTGGGCAACAAAGCAAGATCCTATCTCAAAAAAAAAAAAAAAAAAAAAGAAAAGAAAACCCAAGATGACTTAGATTTATGTCAACTATTTCTGCAGGTTAAATTCCCAGAAATGGGCCTGCTGAACTGAAGAGCCTGCACATTTAAAAAAGTAATACATGTTGCCAAAATGCACCAATCTACATTCTCACTAACAGTGTATGAAAATGACTGCTTATACTCATCAGCACTGGGCATTATCATTTTACTTACTTTTTGCTGATCTAGTATTTTAAAAATCCTTACTGTTATATGTATTTGCATTTATTCTCAAATAAAACTGTTTAATTTGGCAGTTTCTTAAAAAGCTATGCATAAATTTACTATACATCCCAGGAATTCCATTCCTAGGTATCTAAAAGAAATGAAAATATATGTTTACACAAAGACTTACACATGAATGTTTACTCCAGCATTATCATAAAAGTCTAAAAGTGGAAACAATCCAAATATCCATCGATGGATGAATGGATAAACGAAACATAATACATCCATACAATGGGTTAGTCAGCCATTAAAAAAAATGAAGTACTAATACATGCGACAATATGGATGAACCTTGTGAAAGCTGTCAGAATCAAAACAGAGTCACTTGCGTTAAAAACTCCGATAACGGAGCCAGGGAAGGCCATGAAGGGAGGGTTCTCATGCACAAATGCCTGATAACAAGAATTATCACAAAAGACTCTTCAAAAACCACAACCTTGCATAAAGGCCATTGCAACCTCATATCAAACAAAAAACTTCAGCAAGGACATCAGCCCAGCAACTGCCTGTCCAGTCTCAGACTGGTGCCACCCTTGTTATTGGTCCTTGTAGCCAAGGATAATTATCCCAAAAAAATTATGTAATCCTCTTCATTTTTCCTATAAAAACTTTTGTCTTCCTTTACTGCCCTAGTTTACTATGGCATATAGTTTCACAGTTTACTATGGCACATGTATTCCTACTGCAACACCCATTACTAAATACCATCTTCTTTTGAGAGTCTCCCTCTGTTATTTAGATTAACAATCTGAAATACATTACACTAAGTAAAAAAACCCAAACGCAAACAATCATGTGTTGTATGATTACATTTATATGAAATGTCTACAACAGGAAAATCTATAGAGACACAAAGTAGATAGGCAGTTGCCTAGGGATGGGGGAAAATGGGAGTGACTGCTAATGAGTTTCCTATTTGGGATGATACAAACATTCTAAAATTGATTATGATGATGATTGCACAACTAAGAATTATATATCTCAATAAAGCTGTAACTTTAAAAAAAGAATTCATTCTAAAGAAGGCTACAGGCCGGGCGTGGTGGGTCACACCTGTAATCCCAGCACTTTGGGAAACCGAGTGGGCCAATCACCTGAGCTCAGGAGTTCGAGACCAGCCTGGCCAACATGGTGAAACCCCGTCTCCACTAAAAATACAAAAATTAGCCAGGCATGGTGTCACACACCTGTAATCCCAGCTACATGGCAGGCTGAGGCAAGAGAATCGCTTGAACCCAGGAGACAGAGGGTGCAGTGAGCTGAGATAGCGTCACTGCACTCCAGTCTAAGCGACAGAGCGAGACTCCACCTCAAAAAGAAAAGGCGGCTATAAAGTAGCAGACAGAATATGATTCTATTTTTGCCAAGAAATACATATACACATATATAAATGTATATTAATGTTTGCATTTAGAAAAAAATTCTAGAAGAGTATAGACTAAACTATTACACTAGTTTGCTCTGGATGGTAGCATTACAGGGGCATGAATATTTTCCCAAGAGGAAAAAAGATTCTGTGACCCTTTTGCTATCAAGCCTCTCTCACTCATGAAATGAGGTCACTAGTCTGATAAAATCAAGTCATTCTTTCTGGCCCTTCTTAAAAATTAGGTAGTAATCATTATTCTAGTCACTAAAAACTCCCCAAATGAATGTCGCTCTCAGAAGTGACAAGGGAGTTCCAGAGCACAAACTGTTTAACCAAAAAGTTTCCAGGGCAGGACAAATATTATCACACAGAAAAAGGAGTATGGTTTAAAAAGCTGAGGACAGCACAATCTGGCATATACTCTCAAGCACAACTCCAAACCCAGGAGGGCCTTTATCCTCTTTTAGTCAAACATGAAAATAACACTAACTAGCTTTTTGAAAGCCATGCCCACAAGAAGGGTAGTCTTTTGTAGGCAGTGGCATTAAAAGTGATGGAGATGCTGGGAAAGGTATCAGAATGTCAGAAAGCACCCAGAAAGCTTTCAGGTATGCAGTTTAGCCAAAATAATGAGCTCCAAAACCTAGAGGGAGAAAAAAATCATGTAAAATTTCAGAGTAAGGAGGGAAATAATCTCTTCAAATCTTTTGTATGACACCCCTCCAAAAAAATTAATTTTGAAACATGGGGATTTCAGAACAAGTAAAACATTTAAATTTTATGTTTATACTAACCAGTCATAAATCTGTTTTTTGCTTTATTATTAAAGTGATCATATACATTGCAAAAATTTAAATACATAAAATTATAGAAAGTAATGCATTAATGACAATCAATTCTGGTCTTAAATTCATGAAGCAACAGAGAATTTAAACTGTTGTTTTACCTTTAACCTAGTCCTCCATTCCAGTCACACTTAGCCCAGTTCTACCAGCAACTGCTCACCATCCAGCTAGGACCATTATTAACAGTGTGTTTACACCCTTTCGGATAATGTAATTATTTTTAGAATTTATGCAGCTGCAGAATTTTTGTCTAAAACCATATGCATTTAATAAAAAGAGTAAGGACTCTGGGCTGCCCAGGCCTACCAAAAATGAGTACTTAATAAATGTAAATAAGTAATGTTAGTCAGTCTGGACCTGACTAGCCCTTGGTAAGTGTTTTAACCTCTCTGGACTACACATATGTAAAATATGTTAACATACGTACATAAAATACTTACGCATTAATATATATGTACATAGAAAAAAATCTAGAAAGGGTGCAGATTAAACCATAAGGCTGGTTCTTCTCTGGACAGGAGCAGTACAGGGGCAAGGTGCTGTGTTAATAAATTAAGAGCATGGAGATGAAGGCACTTAACACACAGCGTACTTCAACATGGAAGATACACAGACACACTCCTGCTTCCATGGAGCCCTGACATTTTTCACAATAGGAAAGAAGACTGAGTGTCCTCTCTCCTTCAGAATTTTCTTTTGCTGCTTTTTGATCTGGTGGTTGTTACATGTATGTGTTCCTCCTATCCTAACTGACATCCAAGAAATAGAAAGAGGCCGGGCGTGGTGGCTCGTGCCTGTAATCCCAGCTCTTTGGGAGGCTGAAGCAAGAGGATTGCTTGAGCTCAGGAGTTTGAGACCAGCCTGGGCACATGGCCAAACCCCATCTCTACAAAAAAAGGAAATTAGCCGGGCATGGTGGTATATGCCTGCAGTCCCAGCTACTTGGGAAGCTGAGCTGGGAGGATGTCTTGAGCTCTCAAGGCAGAGGCTGCAGTGAGCCGAGATCATACCACTACACTCCAGCCTGGGCAATGGAGTGAGACCCTGCTCCAAAATAAATAAATAAATATATATAGATAGATATATCTCTATAATAATGTATCTACTTACTCTTGTAGATATTAGATCCCAGCTTCTTCTCATTAGTTAGAGTAAGAATAAAGCAGAAAGGTTTGAGAATTGAAAACAGAACCTTGCTGCTTCTGACATCATGACCTTGAGAATCTCAAACGCTTAGCTAAAGTAAAATATACATACATTTTGAAAGATAAAAGTTTAAAATAAGTTTGATGGAGACTATTAAAATATAGTATTGTTTAGGTTATGAAGACATACTTAGCATAGTTTCATAATTTAAATAAAATCAGGTCTTAAGAGGGTGCTACAAAACAAGTTCCCACATCATCTTACTTCACCTAGCCCATCTCAGCACACAACACACTCTTGAATATTAAAACATCTAGCAAATGCTACATCTCTGGATAAAATGCATTACCCAAATTTCTAACAGGGCAGGGAAATGGAATGGAACTTCCAATGTCAAATTTTAGTATGCCCTAACTAAACAAATCTATGAGCTCTGAATTTTGTTAATAAAGACAATTAAAACCCATTTATGCCTGAGGTTGCAATTTTTTTAATTTTTGCATGTGTGAAAAATCAGACCTTGGCGATGAGGCTTGAGCAGTAGGATATAAATAACTCCCACATGCTTAGCGTTCCAATAATGGAACACTAGGCATAAATGGGCTAAGTTGATATCCTTAGAAAAGTTTAATCATAAAACTAAAACTATTTCTCTGGGCCAGGCATGGTGGTTCATGCTTGTAATCCCAGCACTTTGGGAGGCCAAGGCAGGAGGACCACTTGAGCCCAGGAGTTTGAGACCAGCCTGGGAAACATAATGGGAGCCTGTCTCTACAAAAAAATTTTTTAATTAGCCAGGCGTGATAGCAAGCACCTGCAGTCCCAGCAACTCAGGAAACTGAAACAGGAGAACCACTTGAACCCAGGAGGTCAAGGCTGCATGATGGCACCAGTGCACTCGAGCCTGGGTGACAGAGCATGGCTCTGTCTCTAAAAATAAAATAAAATAAAAATTATTCTGGCTGATTAAATATTACTAAATTTTTTTAACATTCCATAAATCAATGATAAATTTAAACCTGTTACATACACTACAGGTAAATTTTCTCATCTTAACTCATGAAATGACTGACATTTAACAATATTTATATCATAACCACCCATGGTGGCTAAAAGTTATATAACAATCCAATTAGAGGTTAAGAACAAAGTTTCTGGACCTGGACTGTCTAGGTTCAAATCACACTCTGCCATTAAACAACTGTGAAACCTTAGGCAAGTTATAATCTCTCTGGACTCAGTTTCATCTCTAAAATGGAAGTAACAGTACTTATCTTACATGTTGTTTGGAGGATTCAATGACTTAATAGATATGAAATGGTTTGAACAACACTTGGCATATAATAAGCACTATACAAGTGTTAGATGCTACATTATTTTGTTCAAAATTTTTAACAAAGACAAGCTAACACCACCTCATGCTTTAAAAAGAATGCTCATTCAAGAGACTGTTTATGGAAGATATTATTTATAATCAAAAACTTTCTACTTTTACAAAAACTAGAATTGCATTAAAATATACAACGCACAATCTCACATACCTGTTTGGAATACAAGTTCTTTCCCTCCTACACCTGCTGCCTCTAGGTTAATGAATGCACGAACCAAGCTAGCCCAGGGGTGCTGAGTAATGAAACCATGACTGGCCTTAAAGAGAAGGAAAGAAAACAAATATTTGTTAAACAATCTTAAATTATCAGTTTTGATTCTGCTTAAACACAGAGAGACTACTTTGATGAGGTAAGGAATATGAAAACAAAATAATCGCTCTTCAAAGGCAGTATCCAAAGACATCTCCTGCTTCTTTTCCTATGCATAAGGGCCATGCACATCAGGTTCGGAAAGTCACCCATCACAGAAGGCAGCATGGTTACCATCAGCGGTGCCAAACAACATCCCTGGTAAGTACAAGGCTGTGCAAAAGAAAAGGCAAAGAGGGCCAGGCACGGTGGCTCACACCTGTAATCCCAAAACTTTGGGAGGCCATGGTGGGAAGATCACCCGAGCTCAGGAGTTCGAGACCAGCCTGGGCAACATAGCGAGACTCCCTCTTTTTTTGTTTGCTCATTTTTGAAACA
Organism: Pan paniscus; assembly: GCF_029289425.2. Classification (NCBI taxonomy): domain Eukaryota; kingdom Metazoa; phylum Chordata; class Mammalia; order Primates; family Hominidae; genus Pan; species Pan paniscus. The sequence continues at coordinate 118,746,874 of NC_073260.2, read as the reverse complement.
GAGCCTGTGGCCCAGGCTGGAGTGCAATGGCTCGATCTCGGATCACAGCAATCTCCACGTTCCAGGTTCAAATGATTCTCCTGCCTCAACCTCCCGAATAGCTGGGATTACAGGCACCCACCACCACGCCTGGCTAATTTTTGTAATTTTAGTAGAGACGGGGTTTCACCATGTTGGCCAGGCTGGTCTCAAACTCCTGACCTCGTGATCTGCCTGCCTCGGCCTCCCAAAGTGCTGGGATTATAGGCATGAGCCAGCGTGCCTGGCCCCCATCTCTTTTTAAAAAGAAAGGAAAAAAAGAGAACAGGAGAAGAGACGATCCATATGGCTGGGCATTTATTTGTGCCTGTCTCAAAACATCTCTGAAACTTCAATGTCAAAGAAAACCTGAGGAGAGTAATTATGCCAGCGAGAGCCCTTCTCTCAATCAAATCCTGCCACAATAATCTGCTAAGTGGAGTTTTCCAAATATTAAACATCTCTACATAAGTGGTTGTGAATTAGTTAAAGTACTGCTCATACAGTATTTTTCTACATATTATTTTATACTACCCACAGGAGTCATAAAAAATGCATTTACTATTATTTAGTAAATAATATTTAGCTATTATTATTAATCTCATCCTTATTCAAGCCTGATATTTAAAACAGTAAAATCTCACTTGCAAGACATTTTCCTCAGCACCATTAAAGAGAAATATGACAGCATGATGCAAGGCTTCTGAAGATGTTGACAAGACGCGAAGGACTTCCAGCATCACTGAGCAGCTAACTGCATCATCACTGGCACCTTCAAATCAGAAAAACAAATTTGCTGCTCAGATTTTAAAATGTTTACAATATGACCCATTAGGACTAGGAATGGAGCTTTCTCCTCAGAGAAGCATCACAATAGCTGCATGACCAGAAGCATAGCTCTGTCATCATCAGGTGACAATCACACCCACCAGCAGTAAGTTCCATGAAGGGATCTTTGTCTGGTTTGCTCACTGACTTACTCTCAATGCCTACTACCATGCCTGACCCACCGGAGTCACTCAATTAGTGTCTGCTAAATGAAGTAACCTGAGGGGACCTAAAGTCATACTGGCAACTGGTATTCTCAGCAAACCAAGGAAATCTGTTCTATTCTTTACCCGTATTCCACATCCTCTGTAATAGTCTCACTTCTGGTGCTCACAGCTTCCTGCATCATCTCCCACTGCACCCACTCCTTTCTTGCTTGTTTTCCTGCCAAAATCATAAAAGCTGCACAGAGAGGTCACTTTGGATGGTGTAACGTTCCTTTAAGGCTTCTCCAAGGGGATTATGTGATGGAAAACTAAAAAGAAGATACCTAATCTAGTAAGTCACAGGAAAGGAGACTAATGACCTAAGTAGTATCCTAGGTCCCAGAACACACACTCAGTTGAATCTCTGAACCTCTTCTTGATTCAGACATTTTGTATGTTAATTAAAAGTAACTATAAAGATGACTTAACTGTCTTGCTTTTTTAAAGCATTGTAAGAGACAATTAAAGGAATTGATTGGATATTTGATGATACCAAGGAATTACTGTTAGGTTTTTTTAGGTGAGGCAATTGGTGGTATCAAAAAGGGCCCTTATCTGCCAGCAACACAGAGTGAAATACTTTTAGAGAGGAACTGATATAGCTAAGATCTGCTTCCAAATAATCAAGAAATTGGGAGGGTAGTGGTAGGAAAGAAACAAGATCAGACTGCTGAAGCTGGGAGATAAGTACATTGGGGTTCATTAAACAATTCTGCTTTTGAATATATTTGAAACTTTCCATATCAGAAAACTTAAAGAGTACTCAAAGTAAATAAGCACTAACGTAACTCAGGCAGTAACATTTCTGGGTTTACACATTTGAAGCAGGGTGCCAAAGAGTTTGGCGTGGATTTGAGAGCAAGAAAGATTTGGAAGTAAATTTGAGCTCTGTCACTTTACTCCACTATTTCCTGGTTGAAAGAGCAAGCTAATGATACCTACTTCACAGGTTTAAGAGTCACACAAGATAATGCCCAGTGCCTAGCACCTGGTAGGTATTCAATGTTCATTTTTCCTTCTCTTTGCAAATCTGAGGAAGGCTCTGTAGCTAGCTAAAATTAAAATGTTTGTTTGGGCTCTGTTAAATTCCAGACCCCATTCCTACTTAAGAAGAAATTACCTATTAACCATACTTGTCTTGGTGGTGATTACTGGTTTGTATTTCAATCGAAGTGAAACAAAGTAATAATCATTTAATTACTATCAAATAGAAAATGCTGCTATTAGCAAAATGTGTCACCTTCCAAAAACCTAATGAAATAAACTCTCTTTTTAATTTGACACTGTGAGTTACTTTAAAATAGAGAGCAAACAATAAAATGTTTCTTTATTCAAAAAGAGAGAAAGGGAAATTGAAAGGTATCTATACAGGGTTGATTAAAAAGTTAAACTGTCCATTCAGCTTCCCTTATTTTAATGGTTCTGGTGCGTTAAAAGAGAACTACAGAAGAGTCAAATATCTTTAAGAAAGGGAAGGAAAGTTAAGAGGACAGTATCTATAAGGGCTAGGTGGTTAGCTGACATCCCTTTCCATTTAGAATTAACCTTGAAATTGAAGACACCCCCAAAATAACTCAATGCCTCTTCTACCAACGACCTGGAACCACACAGCAAACTCAAGAAGATAATTAAGGCTTTTCTGTGGATAACATTACTCCTAATTGGTATCAATTCCTGAGTCCTAGATACACAGATGAGAACTTAAAAAGAAAAAAAGAAAAAAGAAGTGCTTCAATTAGGCCATCCACTAAAAGGATTTAGGTGATAGTCTATTTCAGGGGTGTCCAATCTTTTGGCTTCCATGGGCCACATTAAGAGAAGAATTGTCTTGGGCCACATATAAAAGACACTAACACTAACAATCACTGATGAGCTAAAAAATAAAATAAAAATTGAAAAAAAATCTCACGTTTTGAGAAAGTTTATGAATTTGTATTGGGCCACATTCAAAGCTACCCAGGACTGCAGGTTGGACAAGCTTAATCTATTTGATGAATGTGTGAAACACTATTTTTAACAATTTATTATTGACAGAAATTTCCTTGAGATTGTTGCTAAGGGTATTCCTATAAAATTTTAGTTAAAAGTAGGTTCTAGGGCCAGGCGCAGTGGCTCACACCTGTAATCCCAGCACTTTGGGAGGCCAAGGCAGGCAGATCACGAGGTCAGGAGATTGAGACCATCCTGGCTAACACGGTGAAACCCCATCTCTACTAACAAAAAAATAGCGAGGCTGAGACAGGAGAATGGCATGAACCCGGGAGGCGGAGGTTGCAGTGAGCAGAGATAGCGCCACTGCAGTCTGGCGTGGGCGAGAGCGAGACTCCGTCTCAAAAAAAAAAAAAATTCGCAAGGCGTGGTGGCGGGCGCCTGTAGTCCCAGCTACTCGGGAGGTTGAGGCAAGAGAATGGCGTGAACCCGGGAGGCAGAGCTTGCAGTGAGCCGAGATCGCGCCACTGCACTCCAGCCTGGGCGACAGAGTGAGACTCCGTCTCATAAATAAATGAATAAGTGAATGAATGAATGAATGTAGGTTCTAGGCCAGGCACAGTGGTTCCCACCTGTAATCCCAGCACTTTGGGAGGATGAGGTAGAATAATCACTTAAGGAGTTCAAGACCAGCCTGGGCAACAAAGTGAGAACCTGTCTCTATTATTTAAAACATAATAATAAAAAGTGGGTTCTAATGGCTCACAAAAATGCTGGCCTTTAATTATTAGACTCCACATATACAATCTGTAACATCTGGCACTATGCTTGTAAAGAGTAACTGAATATGCACTCCAAAATATGTCACTTTGACATACGGATTATTTTGAGCTGAAGGCAACTGAGAAGCAGGTACTATACAAAAAAGCTCTCTGCCTTCCCCTTGTTTGCCTAAAAGCAGGGTATACATTTACCAAGGTGTCCCCACTTCCCCTTTCCACCAGGAAGTACAAAGGTTGATCACGAAAGACAACTTTAAACTTTTGGTGGCCTGGCGACAGCACAAAAGGAATCTATATAACACTTTGCTAACTAACCTTTCTCTACCATTTATTTGCCTTCCTACAATTTGCCACCCCTCGAGACTCAAGGTCCTTTTCCTTTCTTTTGTCACTTCTCTAAAAATGTATTGTTTGGTTGAAGATGCTACATAAGCCAGATTTCTAAGCCACCTCTTTGAGATGTACTCATTTTCCTTGAGTATCTCCCATGTACATGAAGTGCATGTGTTAATAAACTTCTATTTGGTTTTTCTCTTTTTAACCTGTCTTTTGTTACAGGGGTCCACTCAGCTAAGAACTATGAAGGGTAGAGGGGAAACTTTTTTCTTTTGTCCCTACATCTGCTGCTAATTCTTGTATATACAGCCTTCTTATATAATGTTCTTAAGCAACCATGGTGTTTATTTGCCCCTTCCCAGAATTTAAGCATCATAATAGTGGGCAAAGAGTGACATTTATTACTGCTTTGAAATGGACATAAAAAAACCACTGGTGGCCAGGCACAGTGGCTCACACCTATAATCTTAGAAATTTGGGAGACTGAGGCAGGCGGATCACTTGAGGTCAGGAGTTCAAGACCAGCCTGGCCAACATGTTGAAACCCTGTCGCTGCCAAAAATACAAAAAAAATCAGCCGAGTGTGGTGGCACAGTAGGAGAATCGCTTAAACCCAGGAGGCAGAGGATGCAGTGAGCCAAGATTGTGCCACTGCATGCCAGCCTGGTGACAGAGTGAGACTTGGCCCCCCAGCCAAAAAAAAAAAAAAACACTAAACCACTGGTTACCCCAGCAGCACACGAAGGTACTTCTGGCTTATTTAACAAACGTGTGTATACTGATTTTTGAAAATGCAAGTTACATTCTAAACGCAATTGTCAAGCTTTCTAAATGAAGATATTCTAATATGAATCATTTTATCAAGCAAATAAATTTTACTTACATTTTGTATAACTCTAGACGTTCAAATTTGGCCTGCTATAAGTTCGAGTAATCCAGAAGTGTTAATATTACATAAGAGTTAATAAAAACTTTTAAAAATCACTTTCCATGCCAGGTACTATTTTAGTGTTTTACTTGTTTTTAATCCTCCAAGCAACACTATTAGGAAAGTACTATTATTTTCTCCATTACACAGATGAGAAACTAAGAAGTTAAGCAATTTGCAAAAGGGAGTATTAATTACACCCTCATATTCTTTTTCCTTTCAAATGTAGCTGAAAGAACTGACTGGCCAGGAAATCCAGCATCTTATCCTAGTTTTGTCTCTGATCAGCGATGACCAGCTAAATTTACTCCTGTATCAAATGAGGGGTTCAGCCAGATGCCATCTCAGGTCTTGTCTACCACTAAAATGCTATGCCATTGTAAATGCTATTTTCCATCCCTATTTACAATCCCTTTAACCACTGAATACAATTTTCTGAAAAATAAATATTTTAATAAATGGAAGTTCAATTGAGGGGATTCCCATTCATTTGACAAATATATACTGCATCAGGCACTGTCCTAAATGCAAGTATTCTATTTTGCCAAATTATTTTCAGAGAAAGATTTACACATTAATTAGGTACTTTAACAGTATGGCACCCTCAGTGGAGCAAAATTCTCACTTTATAGGTCAACAGAATCTGCTAGAAGAGATATCCGCCAACCCGCAGCCCAGGACAGCTTTGAATGCAGCCCAATACAAATTTGTAAACTTTCTTAAAACATGAGATTTTTTTTTTAAGCTCATCAGCCATCATTAGTGTATATTATGTGTGGCCCATGACAATTCTTCTTCTTCCAATGTGGCCCAGGGCAGCCAAAAGATTGGACACCCCTGCTCTAAAACCATGCAGTAACCCTTGAAGGCAGGGACTGTCCTTATGTGGTATCCCCGAAGCCTAGTATAACACCCAGCTGAGTAAAACACTTTCTAAGTGTCAGAACCTAACTTCAGGACACTAGGACACACACACTGTCTGGTAACATTGAGAAAGCTGCTTCAGTCTACCAGAAACATTCCAAGTCTTATCACTGGGCTGCTGGCATTAACACCAAAAAATAATATTAATAAAGCACTTAAGAGAAGACAGAATGGTTAGATCCTAAACTAAATGATACTATCCTAATTATCCTGCTTTCCATCACAAAGAAAAAAGGTTTGCCCAAGAAAATGGTCCCCACAATTGCCCAAGTAGCTTGGGGTTATGTTAATAAACTTTCTGGGCTGTGACAAGTTCCAAATGACTAAAAAACAGGTACATACCTGGTGAGTTTGCTACTGAGTCAAAATGACAATTAGCCAAGACAGCATGCTGGGCTCCATCTCTGGGTTCCAGCTTTACCACAACATTGGTGATGTTGTCATAATAGCTTGTAAAACCTCCCAAGAAATCAATGCTAAAAGAGCCTGTGGGCCGTTGTACATCTACTGAAATCTTATGAAGGCTGTTGCTTTGCACTTCGATCAGTTTAATCTGTTCCAAAAGGTAGTGCACGGTCAGAATTTCATTTTCTGGACTTCCTGTAGTCCTGGGGCCAATGGAGGTTATGTGTTCAAGATAATCCCTGGAAGTGACCAAAAGAATAACAAAGGTTTGTAGTTAAAATTGACACTTAGCATGGGTAACTTTTCCACTACACACCCCTTCCTCCCCAAAAAAGCTTAGTTCTTTGACTTATATAAAAAGGACCGCCTTTCATTATTTCAGACACCAAGTGAACATCACTTATAAAGTTCCATATTTTTATTGTTGCCTCCCACGAGTTGACCCCTTCAGTTTTCTCCACCATCCCACTCCCAACTTCTCCCCATATCAAACCAATACAAGGACTAGGGATGTATTCAAAACGTGTGACCACTGGCCAGGCACGGTGGCTCACGCCTGTAATCCCAGGACTTTCGGAGGCTGAGGTGGGTGGATTGCTTGAGCTCAGGAGTTTGAGACCAGCCTGGGCAACATGGTGAAACCCCATCTCTTCTAAAACTACAAAAACTAGCCAGATGTAGACTACTATCCGCCTGTAGTCCCAGCTACTCAAGAGGCTGAGGTGGGAGGACTGCTTGAACCTGGGGAGGTTACAGACCCGAGATGGAGCCACTGCACTCCAGCCTGGGCGACAGAGCCAGGCCCTGGCTCAGAAAACAAACAAAACAAGCTAAAGACTAAGCAGGATTGAATATAACTTCACTGTGCATACTCCTGAACGTTACAGATTCTGGGTTAATGACTTTAAGCAGCAGAAACCAATGAGCAAAAATAATCAAGTCAAGAGGTTAAATAAGGCGGGCGGGGGGAAACTTTTGAGGGACCCAGCCCTCCTAGCATACACCCAAGGTCTAATAACTTCAATTCAGGCCAAAACCAACTGTACCCCTAATGAAAACAAAACTTTTTTTGTCTTTTCACTGCATTCCAAGTGGGGAAAGCTGGAAGTGGGGGTGGGAGACGTTTCAGAAAGTCCTTAATAAGCTTGCAACACTTTGCATTCTAGGAGAAACTTTTTAGAACACAGTAGCTGTTGAAAACTTGACGCCAGCTTAACATTTCATGAGCTTTGACACACCTGCGTTACAATATCTTTGACTTAATCACCTTTCCTAGCATTCTTAAAGGTCATAAAAAAAAAAAAAAAGTCAAACCTTACACAGTCACTAATCCAAGGGGCCTAAAGATAAACTGCAGGGATCTGAGAATTTATCAGACTGCATACCAAATTTTGACTGGGCGGTGTTCCAGAAAGAGTTTCTATAGCCTTCAGATGTGGGGGCTGTAACCCTCAGGAAGTTAGAACAGTGCACTAGCGCCTTCCAACACTCCCCGCCCCCAAAGCGAATTTACACAACAGTCTAGGTACACGAATTTCCATCTGGAAAGCAGAAGGGCTAAGCAAGGTAAAAAGTGGAAGCTGTTCCAGAATATGGGGAGACGACTCACAACCAACCATCTGCACGAAGGGCAGACAGTGGAAAGCAGGTTCAATCTACCTGGCAACCCCAATCTGCACCACGAGCTTAACCGGGGACAGGCAAGCCCCAAGTCCCGGCAATTCAGACCCCAGAAGAAGGACAAGCAGGGTCACCCCACCCCACGTGCAGCCTGGGAGGGGTCAGCGAGTCCCAGCGGTCCGGCAGGGGCGGGTGCACACAGGTGCGGTGCCCCGGAGCCCGGGCAGGAGCCGCAAACGGACGCGCGGGCCGTGCCAGGAGGGAGCGGCCGGTACCTGGCTTGGAGCGCGTCGAACTCCCCGCGGTGTCCAGCGGCCCCGCGTAGCACGAGCTGCTGCAGCGAGAGCTGCACCAGCGTCCGCAGCGCGATCAGGTAGAGCGCGAGCCCCAGCGCGGCGCGCACCTCAGACAGCCCGGTCTCCGCGCCCCTGCTGGCGCCGCCGCTACCCCCGGGGCTCCTCTTCCGCGTCCTCCCGCCGCCGCTGCACCCATCCACCAGAGGCTCCTGCGCTCGGGCCTCCCTCTCCGGCGGTGGCGCGGCCGCCGCTCCCTCCCGACGCTCTACTCCGACGCGGTGCCGCCTCACAGCAGCCGACTCAGAACCCCACTCCATGGCCACGAGCCTCAGCTGCCAGCCCAACCGCCCCAACCCGCGACAGCCCCGGCCGCCGCCGACGCCGCCGTCGCTGCCGCAGCGCCTCCTAGAGAGCGGACGGAAACTGCAGAGGGCCAAACTTCTTCTGATTGGCCCGTCCCGCCGCGCCAAGACCCAGCTTCTTTGGCAGTTCTCGGGTGCACACAGCTGCAGGGCCGACCCAGCAGCGGGTGGTGGATATGCCGTCTCCCGCAGGGCTTTTCCAGCCCTCTGTAGGACGGAGATTGCCAAATGTAAAGACACCTAAAACCCCAAAACGAGAAAAATGAGAGATCGCTTTTGAAAGAACACACAAGGCTCTTACAGTGCATCAGGCAGATGAAAAAAGCAACGGCCTGGCTTTCGAAAGGAAGGAATATTAGAACATCAGGCTCCAAAAAAGTGGGTTCCTGGCTCTTAAAATTAGAAATAAGATTACGCAGAGGAGGCCCGGCCTATTGCTTTCACATGCATAATCTAATCAGATCTTCATAACTCAGCAACTTAACCTGTGCTATTACTGTCTCCATTTAACAGATAAAGAAAAATAATGGCTATTATTTATTGAATATCTGCTATGAGCTAAGCGCTAGGCCAAGTCCTTTAATACATCATCTTATTTAATTATCTTTAACAATACTTAAGAGGAAATATCTTTGTTCCCATCTTGTAACCTGAGAAACGTAGAGATAACAGATGAAGAATGTAAATCTAATTTCATGGGCTCCCAAAACAGCATTCTGTTCCACTACTACATTAGCACTCTGCAAGTGAAGGTTCAGAAAGGCCATTCTTCACTTGACGACTCTCTGGGGCGGTTAAGCAGCAGAGCCTTGGTTTCAGTGCAGATCCTAGTGATTATCTAGTCTTCTTCCAGCTTGCCGGTACCCATGAGCCTCTCTGCTCCAAGGTTTTTTTGTCCCTAGCTTGGAGTTGCTACATTAGCATGAGCATTAACCTAGAGACCAACTGGGAGAGCACACTGCCGGATTTTGACTTAGCACATATGTCAGATTTCATACAATGCCCTATAGTCCTGCTCTTGCCCACCTCTCAGGCTCCTCTGACACCAGGATGCTTCTTATTTCCAGCTCTCCAGCCACACTGGCCTCTTTCAAAGACTTCCTGCACCCATCTTTCCTTCTACAATAGGATCTTCTCACATGCTGTCTGAATTACCTGGAGTGTTCTTCCCTCTCCTCATTGTCTTTTTAACTCCTAGTTATCCTTTAAATCTCAGATTAAGTGGTACTTCCTCAAGCAAGAATCTCCTAATTTAATTAAGCTTGCTTCCCCTATTTGTAGGATCTCACAGCACCATGTTTGCATGTGACTATTTCATAACTCCCTCATTAGACTGTAAGCTCTACGAAGGCAGGAATCAGATCTGGTTTTACTCACCATTTTATTCCTTGCTGTTAACACAAAGCATGACACATAGTATGTAGTCAATAGATATTTCTTGAGTGAATGAAAAAATGAAAACATACCACTTTTGTGGCAGCAAGCATAATTTTAGCTCTACAAGATCCCTTTCAGTCTGTAAGCACTATGAGACTAAAGACAGTGTCTATCTTATTTAATCATCACTGTATCCATAGTGCTTAGCTCTGGATAAGAACCTAGCCCATGGTCATAACTATATGTATATGTGTGTGTGTGTGTGTGTGTGTGTGTGTGTGTGTGTGTGTGTGTGTGTGTGTGTGTATGTCTGACAATATCCCATGGTACCATAATAGGGAAATGCCTGGCTGCCTGGCTGTTGGGGACGGGTAGATCTGAGTTCCTGGATCTGGTACCTTTAGTACACATGGCATTATTCAAGTTACAATCTCACAGAGTCCACGTGTATTTATCTGTGGTAATGCAGATGATACCTGCCTTAAGGGGCTTCAGTGAGGATTAGATAGACAGATGATAGATAGATGGATAGATGTGTGTGTGTGTGTGTGTGTGTGTGTGTGTGTGTAAGATCCTCACATAAGATTCTCATTAAAAACTATTTTTCAGAATTTTCCTTCTCATGAAATCCTTTGTAGATTAGATTAAAAGCTACTTTCCTATCATGATAATCATAGAACTCTAGGTGGTAGGAGTTAAGTTACAGCTGAGTTCCTGAAAGGCAGTTTTTCTCTAGACTTGTATAGTCTACGGTATTCACGTTTGAATATTTTTAGCTACTAGTTGTTAGATATCCACTTGTGTCAGATACTGATTAAGGTGGAGAAACAGAGAAGAACAAATCAATGTTTCTACCTTCAGAGAGCTTACATTCTAACAAAGAGACAATGAACGCGCGCACACGTGTGTGTGTGTGTGTATAAAATGTCAGAGAGTTAAGTGCCATAAAGAAAAATAAAGCAGGGAAATTGACACTGACAAAAGCTGCTTTTTTATTAGGGTGATCAGAGATGGTCTCACAGTCTCTCTGAGAAGATGACATTTGAGGTGACCTGAATGAAGTGAGGAACAGGGCCACATAAGCCTGGGGAGAGAATGTTCCAGCAGAGGAAAGTGAGCTGGGATGCTCAGAGGCAACGTCGAATAAGGCATGCACTAAAGCAGACTGAGCCAGGAGCCCTGGTAGATGTGAGGTGACAGAGGTGGGTAGGAGCCAGTGCAAGGAAGGCCTCCTGGCCCTGGTGAGGACTCTGGGGTGGTTTGGAGCAGTGAAAGGTCATGCTTTAGGTGATGTTTTATAAGATCACTCAGTCTCCATCCCAGGCAGAGCAGCGCAGTGACCACATCTAGCACATATAGGCTTATAAAACACTTTGATAATGTCTGGCCTTTGAAGTGTTCGAAGCGAGTTTGATCTATAATTTTATTTGTGTTAAAAGTAGACCACAGTGAATTGGAACACATGCTCTAGTTCTCACATATCAAATCCCTGATAAGGATGAGGAACAGATAAATGTGAAAGGTTGTGGCTGCCTTGTCTGGTGAGCTATTGATCATGGGGTTGAGTCAACTCATCTGACTTGGCAGGCAATTATGCTTGTGTCTCCCTTTATGACAAAGTAAGAGCTAAACTGACTGACAGACATAGAGATGTCCCATGTCCCTTCTGTCTTGCCATCTTTTCAGTATTTCCTAGTAGTTTGGCCAAGGTAAGTGAAAGGACATATGAGCTGTCAGGATTCAGGTGAACTGCCAGTTTCTGTCTTCCCCACAGGTCATTCCATAGCCAATTTGCCGTAGAAGAAAATCATAGCCTGTGTACTTTCTTCCTTGGAAGAGAGGCTACCAGTGCATCTGGTGAAGTTCTCTGAGGCTCAGGCTAGCAGAAGGATGCCTTTTACATGATGTTACAGTGACACTCAAATCAGGTGAGGTACCAAGCCAAGAGGTGAGAAGTGAGCCCAAACCAGTTGCAGAAAAAAGAAGCATTTGTCAAAAGCTGACAGGCAGAGCAAGTCAAAAGATTACAAAACCAAGTGCAAGGATTCCAAACGTGGAAGAGTTTATGGGTAAATGTAGCTAGGTGCTGTTGCGGATAGCTTGGTTTTCTGTGCTCACTGAGGTGGTATGAGAGTGAACCAGCTTTGTTTAAAGGTTCAGGGTACACCATTAGTTTTTTTAGGTTTTTGTTTGTTTAGATCCCTTAAGGCTAAAGCTTGGGCATCAGGGTGCTGTTAGACAATTGATCCTTCCATCTTTGAAGCTCTGAAATGGAACATTCAGGAACTGGTGACAATGGTCAGCTCCAGGGATCACCTCCAACAAGCCAGGAAACCTGGGGGCTGACAGTGCTGGCAAGAAAGGGCATTCTAAAAGGCACATGAGCCAGATCTGTAAATCTTCAGAGCTCTTCTACCCCCATGAGCTTAACGGGCCTTGGAGCCTAGGGAGAGGGTAATTGCACTCTACTTTTAACCCCCCTCAAATTCTGGGCTAGTCCCCTGTGTTCTCTAGGTCCCTGTAGCTAGGTAGGCACAGAGAAGTTAGAGAACAAGCCTGGCTGCATTGCTAGCTGAAGCCACTATGTCAGTTTACCTTTTTTCCATGGCCTAGTAGAAAAGAGATTCTCTGATTTGGGAATACTCTATATTCATCTTAAAAGCCTTTCTGAAACAAATGGGGTTGAGATGATTGGTTATTTTCTCTTTTTTTAGAGACAGGTTCTAACTATGTTGCCTAGGCTGGACTTGAACTCCTGACCTCAAGCAATACTGCTGCCTTAGCCTCCCAAGTAACTGGTACTATAGGTGTGCCACTGCACCTGGCCAATTGGTTCTTTAGGGGAAAAAAATCAAATTAGAACCTCATACCATATTACACACACATCCACACACACCCACAATATTCAAGTACAATTCAGAATCAAATATCAACAACTTTTTAACTAGTACAAAAATAAGATGAATATAATTATTTATAATAATTAAGACTCAAAAGTACAAGGACTCTAATCAAAAGACAAGTGGAAGATATCATAAAGGGAAAAATCACGTATTGGCTACACAAAATTAAAAACTTCTATATATCAAAAACAGTCACCAAAAAGATGAAAAGTCAAATGACAAATGGAGGACATGATTTTCAAAAAACGTTTTTCAAAAAGGGGATAATATGTGTTATATACATTATTCTTTCTCACTCTTTCTGTTTGTGTGTGTGTGTATATGTATGCGTGCACAAAAATCGGTAAGAAAAATATCAACGCCTCAATAGAAAAACATGTAAACCATTCACTTTTCGTAACAAAGGAATGCATGTGAAAATGTGGACCATTTTTATCACATTGAAAAAGCATTTTTTCACTGGGCACAGTAGCTCAGCCTATAATCCCAGCACTTTGGGAGGCTGAGGCAGGCAGATAACTTGAGGCCAGGAATTCCAGAGCAGCCTGGGAAACATGGTAAAACCCCATCTCCACTAAAAATATTAGCTGCGTGTGGTGGCATGCACCTGTACTCAGGAGGCTGAGGTGGGAGGCAAGAAAGAGCATTCCAAAAGGCACGTGGGCCAGGACTTGCAGTGAGCCAACATCACGCACTGCCCTCCAGCCTGGATTACAGAACGAGACTGTGTCTCCAAAAAAAAAGAAAAAAGCTATTTTTTAAAATTATAATATGCACATTTGGCAAACATTTTATTTCTAGGCACTTTTGTGTGATGCTGGAGGAATACATATTGAAAAGACCTTTCTGGAAAGCAATTATGGAAGATGTACCAGGAGCCTTAAAAGAATTCACAGGCAGGGTGCAGTGGCTCATGCCTATAACTCCAGCACTTCGGAAGGTGGAGGGGGGTGAATCACTTGAGTCCAGGAGTTTGAGACCAGCCTGGGCAACATAGCAAGACCCCATCCCTACAAAAAATACCAAAAAAATTAGCTGGGTGTGGTGGTGCATGTCTATACTCCCGTCTACTAGGGAGACTGAGGTGAGAGGATCGCTTCCAGGAGGTCAAGGCTGCCATAGCGCCACTGCACTCCAGCCTGGGCGACAGGGCAAAACCCTGTATCAAAAAAAAAAAAAGAAGAAGAAGAAGAATTCATGGTTTTTGATGTAGTAATTTCATATGTAGACATCTATCAAAGGTGTGATTTCAAAAAATGCAAAAGGATGCTCATCTATAAAAATCAAATATATGGAAATGACTTAAGCATATAAAAATAAGAGTTAAATAAATTATAGTACATTCAGAGTTTGGAACGTCATATATTATTAAACACAACTTTACCAAAGTCCGTTTAATAACGTGAGGGAAATGCTCACATTATAAATATTAAGAGAAGCAAAAAAAAAAGATACAAAATGGAAATAGATAAGAATATACTAGTGAATAGTAAATAAAAGAAAGGAAAGAACACTAAAGCAATAACAGTGGTTATCTCTGGGTGATTTTCCCCCTCTATTCATTTCTCTACTTTCCACCATTTCTGCCATGAGTTCAGTGTTCCCTTTAAGAGCCATGGGCCTGGCATCAGTCTCCAGCAACCCTGTGCCTAGGAAGGCACTTGTCTGTAGATCACCATCATTTTAAGCCTTAGGAAGGCAGTTTATAAATTGATTTCAACATGGATGTGATCCAGGAGGGGAATGCAATGTCAAAAAGCTGATCTCCAGCCTGTGTTCCTCAAGCACATTTCTAGACTAAAAAGTTTAGGGTCAAGATTCAGTAATTAATCAATTGCTGAACCAATTAAAAAAAATTGAGAGAATTTTCACTTAATCATTGTTCTTTAAATTCAGCCTGTGACCTGGGAGAAGAATTGGTGCATATACTTTTTAATGGCTTTGGATTTTGAATTTACTTTTCCCTCCTTCATAGCACATTCCTCATACAATAGGAGAAGAACCCATGAACCCGGAAGTCTCTAGGGATTTATTTGAGGGTCACACACCCAGGGCTCTGTTTGACTTCCTCCACTGGGCTGCAGGGGCAGGTGAGTTAGGACACAGGAGGTGACTCAGCAGTTTGGGAATGAGAGTCACTGACTCATGTGAATTTGCTCCATGCTGAAACTCGATTGTTTTAGTGAACTAAAACATTAATGACAGTTTACATTGCCAGAGCTCAGCACATCTAGGTGTGCGCACCTGGAGACCCCCAGCACTTCCTGAGCCCCCCTCTACGTAGCTATCTCCTCCTGCAGCCCCCTGAAGCCCTCTTGCAGGCTGTGTCCTGGAACGGTTTCACTTGGCCTTCGGGCTGCATGACCTTCTTCAGGTCTTTACTGGCCTAAAATAGCCTCTGCAGCTGCTGCTTTCCAAGATGCCCAAAGGAGAAAAGAGACAACAATGGATCTTGTAGGAAAATGGCAAATATCTCTCCAAGTGTGGTCTGAGGACCATGTAATATGAGAATCACATGGGGACTTGCTAAAAAAATCATTTTCCTGTGTCCTACCCACCTACTTGGTACATTAGCAATCCATAAGCAGAAAGTCTAGGCCGGGCACGGTGGCTCACGCCTGTAATCTCAGCACTTTGGGAGGCTGAGGCGGGCGGATCACTTGAGGTCAGGAGTTTGTGACCAACCTGGCCAACATGGTGAAACCCCGTCTCTACTAAAAATACAGAAATTAACCAGGCGTGGTGGCGCAGGCCTGTAATTCCAGCTACTCAAGAGGCTGAGGCAGGAGAATCACTCGAACCTGGGAAGCTGAGATTGCAGCGAGCTGTGATGACACCACTGCATTCCAGCCTGGGTGACAGAGTGAGACTTCGTCAAAAAAGAAAGAGAGAGAGAGAGAGAAGAGAGAACGGAAGGAAGGGAGGAAGGGAGGAAGGTTGGGAGGGAGGGAGAGTCTACTGCATCCAACTCTAGAGGTAGGATCCTGTAATCTGTGATTCCTACATAAGCTAAAATGGTAAACCATGCCATAGCCAAGGGTTCACATGTCCAAGAAGGATGTAGGCCAACTGTGATGATCCTGGGCCAGATCACCCCTCCTGCAGCTTTATGAATGTCAGGTCTGCATCTTCTCCCTCCCTACCCATGCCCAATGCCCCTCCCGCAGCTTTATGAATGTCAGGTCTGCATCTTCTCCCTCCCTACCCATGCCCACTGCCCCTCCCCGGCCCCCAGGGCCAGAAGGACTGCGTAGCACCTTGCCACACCACATTGGAAAATAGGGATGCAAGAGGCAGTATGATGCCGCAGTTCAGAGCATGGGCGCTGCGCTGAAAGCACTCCAGTATGTTCTTCTGTAACCTGCGGTGTATCCTCCAACGAATGACTTAATTTTGTTATGCCTGTTTCTTCATCTGAGAAGTGGGGTTAATAGGGTTGTCGTGAGGCCCTAGATCAGGAGACCTGTGCCAGCTGTTGCTATTATTCTGTGGTTGGAACCTTCATTTGCATTGCATTAAAACCTTCATTTGCATGGCATTACAGAGGCCAATCACTCCTCTGCTCTGTAGTTGGCTAGGTGGATGAAAGGCAATAGAAAATGCTTAGCCAAGTTCTTTCATAGCAACCTAATTTAAAGTTGATGAAAGGCAACTTGTCACATGAGCCTGAGGCGAACTTGATTTATATTTTACTTAAAGGGCAACTTTTTAATTGTTAAGTGTTACTGTTCTGCTCTCCCTACCCCTAGGAATGTAACATTCATACCGTTGCAGGTATGTACCTCTTTATTAGTTCCTTCTTGTGAAAGGCGGTGTAAAAAAACCTGTTATCCTTTCTCATCTCAAGTCTTTAGTTCCCCTTGGTACATTAGCAATCCATAAGCAGAAAGCCAGAAGTACCAAGAATAGGTTCTCTATTTTTAAAAAATTATAAAAACTTGTTCACAATATGATTCAGCTATAAAAAGGAATGAAGTACTGATACGTACTACAATGGGATGAGCCTTGAAAACATTGTGCTAAGTGGAAGACACCAGACACAGCAGGTCACATATTATCTGATTCCACTCATTTAAAATATCCAGAATAGGTAACTGCATAGAGGCAGAACACAGGTTGGTGGTTAGAACAGACAGGGCAGAGGCGAGAATGGAATCAACTGCTTAAAAGGTATGGGGTTTCCTTTCTGGGTGAAGAAAATGTTTTGGGGCCAGGTGTGGTGGCTCATACCTGTAATCCCAACACTTTGGGAGGCTGAGGCCAGTGGATCACTCGAGGTCAGGAGATCAAGACCAGCCTCGCCAACATAGTGAAACCTGTCTCCACTAAAACATGCAGCTGGGCATGGTGGCACGTGCCTGTAATCCCAGCTACTCAGGAGGCTGAGGCACAAGAATCACTTGAACCCGGGAGGCAGAGGCTGCAGTGAGCCAAGATTGCGCCAATGTGTGTCCGGAATTGGTTCCTTCAGGTGAGTTCTTGGTCTCACTGACTTCAAGAATGAAGCTGTGGACCCTCGCGGTGAGTGTGACAGTTCTTAAAGATGGTGTGTCTGGAGTTTCTTCCTTGTGGTGGGTTTGTGGTCTCGCTTGACTTCAGGAGTGAAACCACATATCTTCGCAGTGAGTGTTACAGCTCTTAAAGGTGGCGCATCCGGAGTTGTTTTTTCCTCCTGGTGGGTTCATGGTCTTGCTGACTTCAGGAGTAAAGCGGCAGACACAGACCTTCACAGTGAGCGTTACAGCATATAAAGGTAGTGCGGACCCAAAGAGTGAGCAGCAGCAAGATTTATTGTGAAAAGAGAAAGAACAAAGCCTCCACAGAGTGCAAGGGGACTGGAGCAGGTTGCAGCTGCTGGCTGGGGTGGCCAGCTTTTATTCCCTTACTTGGCCCCGCCCACATCCTGCTGATTGGTCCATTTTACAGAGTGCTGATTGGTCCGTTTTTACAGAGTGATGATTGGTGCATTTACAAATCTTTAGCAAGACACAGAGCACTGATTGGTGTGTTTACAATCCTTTAGCTAGACAGAGAAGTTCTCCAAGTCCCCACCAGACCCAGAAGCCCAACCGGCTTCACCTCTCAACCGCACTCCAGCCTGGGTGACAGGCAGAACGAGACTGTCTCAAAAAAAAAAAAAAAAAAAAAGAAAGAAAAGAAAAAAGAAAAAAAGAAAATGTTTTGGAACTAGATAGCTGTGGTTTGCACAACATTGTAAAGTACTAAATGCCACAAAGTGGTTCACTTTTAAAACAATTTTATATTATGTAAATTTCACCTCAATCAGAAACAAACTTATTAATTGTATATTATTCACAGCTGACTGTAGCAAGTAGACTATAAAAAGAAGTCTTAATTCCAGAGACAAATGCCTCCCCAAGTTCACTTTCAGTAAGCCATTTGCTACTCTGTTGCTGTTATAAATTGTGATGATAATAAGTGCCTTGGATTTCAGTAGCCTCTTACTTCCAAGCAATTCAAACTACTAAATCAGGATTTCTGATCTCCGTTTTTTAAAGAAAATCAATAAACAGATCTGTAGCAGAGATGCTGATTCTTTAGAAAAGGCTAAGGAAATCGCTTAATTCATAGCCTAAAGTTTTAAAAGCCTTTTCCCTCTCAGATTCCTTCATGATTCTAATATCCTAGCCAGAGATAAGGCTAATCTTTAAGAAGCTCCACAAAGTTGTGAGCCCAAATTAAGAGATTCAGATACAAAAAGCCAAGTGACAAACAGACTTGTTATTCAAAAGTGCTATTATGTCAGCAAGGTAATTGGGACTCATTTAGGGAACAGAAAAGAGCATTTACCAACCATTTCCTGACATGGGCAGATAAGGTGATAGAATAAAACAGGTCAGGTTAAGGTTAGAAGGAGTGGTAAGGACTGGCGTGAACTAGAACCCTGGCTCCATCTAAATCAGTAACAGTAACCATAGCTCTGCGGAATTTGGGGCTCAGCACAGCCAAATCTGCTATTTTTTCAAGAAATGACAGAAACTCAGATATTTATGTGAAACCTTCTGCTCTGTTAATGTTGGAAACAAATTTAAAAAGAGAAGAACATTTTGTGTGCCAAAGAAAATAGGTGTGTAAACTGGATTCCACCCACCGGCTGCCAGTTTGAAGCCTCTGAGCCCTCACCTTTAAGCCCTCAAGGACATACTTGATTAAAGATAAAATATTTCCCTGAGTGGGGATCAGGTCATTCATGAGATTCTTATCTCCAGATTTGGGGGAAAGTTTATAGTGCTAGAATGTATCAGATGTAGCTAGCCAGCCAAGTCTCTTTCTTCTCTCCTTCTTAGTTGAGAGGTCAGTCTTGTCAAATGCCCCCCTCCCCGCTTCTAGCCACTGCTTTGTTTATTTTGCAGGAACAGTGAATAAGTAGCAGAACGCTTTCTGAAGTTTTTGCTGATGCAGAGCCGAAGATCTCTGCTACAACAAATGTTCTGAAATGGATTCTTCTCTCTCATCCCCATCCCCTACCACGGACAGTGTTGCACACACTGGGGTTGTAAAACTCAAAGGCAGAGTTACAGCCCTCCTGGATTTTAGACCAAGCCTGGGGATATGCAGCTGTATTTACTCTTCTTGTGTGTCCTGGGGGGAGGAAGGATGGGAAGAGCAGTGCATCCTGGAACCGTGGCTATGGAAAATAACAGCACTCCTCCACCCCCTGGCCAATACCGGCACAGACTTAATTTGAGGGGTAATGTTCTGTGAAGTATGATGGCATTTCCGGGAGAAGAATCTCAGTCAGACCTACAATCAAACATACATTTCCTTACCAGGGGTAAGGAAAAAAATCTTTCCTCTTAAAATTAGACACCCTGTCCTGGAAAACACTAACATCCTACATCCTGAGACTTCCTTCCTGCAGCCTTCCAGCTCTTTCTGCCCAGACTCAGATATAAGTGGCCAAGTAGCCACAGGCTGCCTAGCAGAGAAGATTTTGTGTTTTTTTGTTTGTTTGTTCGTTTGTTTTAAGACAGAGTCTTGCTCTGTCACCCCAGACTATAGTACAGTGATGCGATTTCAGTTCACTGCAACCTCTGTCTCTCAGGTTCAAGTGATTCTTCTGCCTCAGCCTTCTGAGTAGCTCTTATTATAAGCATGTACCACCATGGCTGGCTAATTTTTGTATTTTTAGTAGAGATGGTGTTTTGCCATGTTTCCAGGCTGGTCTCAAACCCCTAGGCTCAAGTGATCCACCCTCCTTGGCCTCCCAAAGTGCTGGGATTACAGGCGTGAGCCACCACGCCTGGCCCTAGCAGAGAAGATTACAGTCAATCTTTGTGAGAACTAAAGAGAAACTTCTGCCGTCACCTTTGCGGAGACCTGTCAAGGAGCCGCTTGGTCAGAAGAGCAGGAACTCCTCTGGAAGAAGACTGGGCATACCTCTTGCACCCCTCCTCATCCCCTTTTTGTTTATGTATGGGTGGATTTTTCAACTTTATCAGCCTTGCAGGAAACCATAAATATATTTCCAGTTGACAGTCAAGTTTTCTGGTTGGGAACCTCAGGTCTTCTAAAGTCACCATCTGCTACAGAAACAAAAGTCAACAAATACCACATTCTTCCCAACTGGTCTACCAAAAATTATGGCTGCTTTGAGCATGTCAGCCTTGTGGTTTTCTTCAGAGGGCAGGATGTGTCCTGGCCCCTCTGGTAGTTTAGCTTGGTTTCCTGCCAAAGCGAACAGGGGAAAATGTCCCCCCACCCCCGCCAGCTCTTCCTTGGGGCAGTATAGGGCCTTTGAAACTTAAACTTGCATTTGTCGAGCCTAAAACTTGAATCATCGTGTTTTGTTTTTGTTTCCATTAGGAAACTTTCAGTGTTTTTTTTTTTTGTTGTGGTGGTGGTGGTTTAATTTTTTTATAAATCATTGTTTCTTCTTAAAGTTTTAATGCCCCTGGCCTGTGACTCTGAGAGGATTTGACAAATTATCTGTGCTCTTAAAAGGAAGTTTCTTGTCAGGTGTTTTTGCTTGTGCCTATAATCCCAGCTACTTGGGAGGCCAAGGCGGGAGGATCACTTGAAACCAGGAGTTCAAGACCAGCCTGGGCAACATAGCAAGACCCCATTTCAAAATAATAATAATATTAAAAGTAACTTTCTTAAAGTTTGAGGGAGTGGGGAGGAGGATGAAGAGAGAGAGAGAGTAACTTATTCAAGTTATCTTCTCTTTTTCTCTCACAAAACTAACTCCTGATTGATTGATTGATTGATCGATAGATTATCTGGAGTTCTTCCAGCCTGTGGATTAATTGCACTCCACCTCATCACTCCCTTCCATTTGCTACCAGTGTCTTTTGTTATTTCTGCCACAGATTCTCTAGTGAAGAAAAGAAAACACTCAAATTGATTCTCCTTGATCACACCAAAGAGAGGTTGTAGGGTGCCCTCTTAGAGCAGACAGTGGAGTCAACTCTTGCCTCAGGAGAGCACGCCTTGCTAAGGGCTCTTTGGGTATTTTTGTGAGGAGACTGAGGAGAACTCAGTAGGCCTGAGGAGTATTTTTGAGGCCACAGAACCATGGACAGGTGTAAGGGGAAGTTCCAGGAGGCAGGCAATTAGTGTAACTGTTGTTCAGGCCCTCGGAGTGTTTGGGTCAGGGAGAAGGGCAGAGAAGAAGCCACTCTGGAGTGTCAGGCAGGCCTGGATGGGCAAATGTGGCCAGTCAGTGCTTCTTGAACTTGTTTGTGCTTAGGTGCTACCTGGGGATCTGGGTCTGGAGAGGTTGGGTGGGGTGGATTCTGCACCCCTAACACAGCCCCTGCTCATGTTCATGCTGTGCTTTACCTCACTAGGTAACCACACTTTGTGAAGCAAGATGGTAAATATTCTGGGAGCTAGGGACAGCTTAAAGGTAAGGCCAGAGGCAAGGCCAGGGACAGCAAGCAAAAGCAGCCTGCATCCATGTCACTATTAAGGCAACAGATGGACAGTCTTACTGGAAGGCTGCCAAAAGTAGACCAAGACCCCTCCCCCGCCACCCACCCAGTGGCCCACAGATCTGGGCTCAAATCCTAGCTCTGCTACTAATTTGCTGTGTGACCTTAAGGAAGTCATTTCATCCCTCTGAGGCTGTTTCCTCATCTGTAAAAACAGAGATATTAAAACCTCCCTTGGCCATTTCACAGGGTTACCCTGAAAATTAAATGATATAAGTATGGGGAAGCTGTTTGTAGCTGCCAAAGTACTTTGCAATGTAACCTGTGATTATGTCAGATAGATTCCTCTTGGGAACCTTGCATGGTTTCACTCATGTATGTGTGATTATCACATCTAACTACATTTCCCAAAGGATTGGGCAAGCACTTACTCCCGTGGGTGTGAAGGGGAAGAGTTCATATTTATTTCATCATGCTTCAAAGCCTTTGCAACTGGTCCATAGCTCAGGTACTTTGCTATCCCTGTGGTTCAACATTAATCACCTGTTTTATGGGGTGGTTATCCCTTTCTGAAAGGATGGAGGACTTGTTTGTGTTTATGGACATTTCCCCGTTCTATTTGAGTTATATCACATTCCGCCTTGACCCAAGCAGAATAGTTGATTTTCCTGTTCAGCATGGAACTGGACGCCCTTTAATTAGGAAACTCTGAATGGGTATGCTGCAGAGATTCATGGCAAACAGAGACCATTTCCTTCAAGTTTCCCACAGGGGTGCGATGGCCTCCCCCAACCAGATTCAGCATATTCTCTCCTGCATCCTCTCAGCACCAATGCTCAGCAGCCCATAGGCAGCCCTCAGCTACAAAGAATGCCCAGGGGATGGAGGGAAGAGACGCCAGTAAATCGAATTTGCTGTTTAACTCACTGTTAGATCTAGAAAATATGGGCTTTGTTTTTTTCAATTCTTACAATTACTCAATGTGTTTTGAAGATTAGAATTTTGCATCTATGTTATCAACCCAAATATCATCACTGATTGTGATGCTCGATGTGGATGACTATAAACAGGCCCAGCCTCATTCTGTTGTCAGGCTGTAGTGCAGTCTGCTCCTCTACCTCCTGGGCTCAAACGATCCTCCCCACTCAGCCCTCCAAGTAGCTAGGACCACAGGGGCATGTCACCACACCCAGCTAATTTTTGTATTTTTAGTAGAGAAGGAGTTTCACCATGTTGCCCAGGCTGGTCTTCACCTCCTGAGCTCAAGTGATCACCTGCCTCGGCCTCCCAAAGTGCTGGGATTACAGGTGTGAGCTACTGCACCTGACCCCCAGATGGCTTTTTCACTAAAACCCCAATTTTGTTCCTTCTCTTAGGAATAACATGTACAAAACAAAACAAAATCGGCCAGGCGCAGTGGCTCACACCTGTAATCCCAGCACTTTGGGAGGCCAAGGCGGGCGGATCACGAGGTCAAGAGATCGAGACCATCCTGGCTAACACGGTAAAACCCTGTCTCTACTAAAAATACAAAAAATTAGCCGGGCGTGGTGGCAGGCGCCTGTAGTCCCAGCTATTCGGGAGGCTGAGGCAGGAGAATGGCGTGAACCCAGGAGGCGGAGCTTGCAGTGAGTCGAGATGGCACCGCTGTACTCCAGCCCGGGCGACAGAGCGAGACTCCGTCTAAAAAAATAAAAAAGACAGGAAAAAAAAAAAAAACCCAAATCAAAAAAATCAGAACAAAACAAACCCCGTAAGATGGGTTTTTTATTATCCTGGTTTTATCAATGAAAAACTGAGGCTTAGAGAAAGGATATCATTTACTGAAGGTCACACAGACACTAAATGGCTGAGGTGGGATCTGAAGATGAGTCTGTGTGGTAGGCAGAAAAACAGCCCCCTCAAGATGTCCACATCCTAATCCACAAGACCTTTGAACGTATTCCTTTACTTGGCAAAGGGACTTTCAAATGTGATTAACTTAAGGACCTTGAGATGGGGAGATTATCCCAGTTATCTGGGTGGGCCTGATGTAAACACATGGATCTTTATGAAGGAAAGCGGGAAGTAGGAGAGTAAGAGAAGGAGACAAGATAATGGAAGAGGAGGTCGGAGTGGCCATGAGATGCAGACAGCCTCCTGCAGCTGGAAAAAGCAGGGACGTGGATCTGCCCCTAGAACCCTCAGAACAAACACAGCTCTGCCGAGCCATTTCAGACTTCCAAACTCCAGAACTGTCAGATAATACATTTGTATTGTTCTAGGTCCCTAAGTTTGCAACAATTTCTTAGAGCAGCCATAGGAAGCTAATACACATCCAGATACAAGGAGTGGCAGAAAGAAAAGAAGTCTCAGTGGTTTTGTCAATAATTCATTTATAGGTCGTGGCTAGCCATTTCTGGTTTTCTACAAGGATTTAGGGAACTAATTATTTTTTAATGTTCAGAGCTTGAATGCTTACCACTGAGCTAAATGACCTCTCTCTACCTCCACCCTGAAAAATGCCTCTTGTTTGAAGGTTGTTTGTAGCTAGAATTTGGGTTTCATAGGGACTGCAACATAGAGACTGCAAAGTTTATTTGTGCTGGAAATTATTAGTAAGGCTAGTTGAATATCACCTTTCTAAAAGAGTGAGTGGGTGAGGACTGGTTCACAGGGGTGTTGGTTTGAGTGCAGGTGGCTACTTGAAAGAGGAGGGACCTATGTGGCTTACTATGGTTAGATGGGGGTTCTGACCTAGCTGAGGAAACCAAGTGGAGAAGCCACTTTGTACTTTAGTTTTACAGTTAGTTTGATTATTTTTATTTTTATTTTTATTTTTATTTTTATTTTTATTTTAGATGGAGTCTTGCTCTGTTGCCAGGCTGGAGTGCAGTGGCACGATCTTGGCTCACTGCAACCTCTGCCTCCTGAGTTCAAGCGAGTCTCCTGACTGGGCTTCCCGAGTAGCTGGGACTATAGGCACGTGCCACCACACCCAGCTAATTTTTGTATTTTTAGTAGAGACGGGGTTTCACCATGTTGGCCAGGAGGGTCTCAATCTCTTGACCTCGTGATCTGCCCAACTTGGCCTCCCAAAATGCTGGGATTACAGGCATGAGCCACTGCGTCTGGCCCAGTTAGTTTGATTTTTACAGCCTGTAGGGGAGAGAAGGGATCCTACAGATACTAACCTAGCACCTTCATTTTACAGATGAGCAACCTGGTCCGGGGGAGGAGAACTGACTTAGCCAAAGCAGACAGGGGGGTCCTGGCCAGGACTAGAGCCCGAACCCAACCCCAGCTCCTTGCTATGCCCACTTCCTTCATCTCTCTTCCCACACCACTTGGTGTGGTTCTGTGTACACTAATTGGACATTTCCCCTAAACAAAGTCATGGTTTGGTCACTGTTCAGAAGGTGGTATTTGTAGACTCAGATCACCAAGTGATATCCTCACTTCAATAAGTTGTCCTGTGATTCTTGGTTAATAAAACCCATGCTGTTATAACAAGTTTATTTCAGAGCCACATGTGTTATTAAAATAAATTATTCTGTTCTAGCACACTTTCGGCATGTTTGGTTCTTATAGAAGAGCCTGTGCTAGCAGTGGTAAGTTTAGCTACCTACCAGTTGGATCACATATAAATCCACCCAAATCTTGACACAAGACAGTAAAATCTAGGCCAAAGGGCACTCTTCCACCCATGCCCCAAACTCACACATGCCTTATTGCTCTTAGCAAGCAGACTTGAAATTAATGAACACAGAATCATATCCATGGTGGGATTGTGGATTTCAATCCTGGTCTTGCAGTGTAGGCACCACAGGTTATTTCTTACCAATCAGGAAACAAACCCAGAGTGTTTAAGGAATAGGCCCAAAAGGTCACACAGCCTGCTGTTATCAGAGCAGGCCAGGGCCCAGGTCTCCCCCCTTTACACTCTGTGGACTAGTGTGACTCTGTGGATCATCGGCATCAGAATTACCCTGAGTGCTTGCTAGAAATAGAGAATTCCTCGAGACCAGCCTGGCCAACATGGTGAAACCCCATCTCTACGAAAAATACAAAAATTAGTTGGGCATGGTGGCAGGCACCTATAATCCCAGCTACTTTGGAGGCTGAGGCAGGAGAACTGCTTGAACCTGGGAGGTGAAAGTTGCAGTGAGCCAAGATCGCACCATTGCACTCCAGCCTGGGTGACGAGAATGAAACTCCATCTCAAAAAAAAAAAAAAAAAAAGAAGAAAGAAAGAAAGAAAGAAATAGAAAATTCCCTGGCCTTCTGGGGTGGTTGCGGGAATTGGGAGGGAGCATGTGGCTGAGGAAACTGAATGTTTAACAAGTTCCTCATGTGACTCTGAGATACCGTCAAGTTCGTAAACCTCTGAAAATGCTCACTGTCAGTGGTTCTCTACTCTCACTCTACATAAGAACTAGATGAAGCATCAGAAAAACCCAAAAACAACAACAACAAAAAATCCTGGGCCCAATCCCAGCATTCAGTTAATTTGGATGGTGCCAGGCAATTGTATAGTTTTGGAAAATGGCTCAAATGATTCTAATGTGCAGTCAGAGTTGGAAACCCACGGCCATTGTGAACAGTGGTACCAAATGCTATACCTGAAAGGGCAGCCACCCTGTAATTCTACCCTAGCCTTCTGGCCATGTCCTAGCTTGCAAGCTCTGAGGAGGTAGGGCAGGACTCTGAAGAATAGAGAATGAATGAGGAACAAGGTTGCATCCTTTGAAAACTCTAGAGCTTTGATCAGTTACCTCACCCTCAATTCAATCCCCCATCCAGGAACTGCCCATGCCCTGACACCCTCCCTTGACTTATTCCCAAAGATCTCACACTGTGTTCCCTCTTTGAGACCCTTCAGAACAAAATCTGAGGACGTTAGCCCTTTTAGGCCCAACATCTCTATGCTGTGCTGGTATCAAGCAAAGCCTCCAAGATGTTTCCCATTTGTGAACATAGTGCATCTTGTAATTGATTTGTTCTTCTCTTTTCTCTATCTACTAGGAAGCTCAGAGCCAAATCTGAGGCACACCTTTAGCAGTCATACAGCACCTTATGGCATACATTTGCTATACCTTATTTTCCTGTCATAGCTTTTCTTTCATTTGTTTCTGTTTACCTATTTTTTACAGAGAAATGTCCTTTTTTGATTTATTCTGACATACTATAAATGAATTAATTACACTATTTAAAGACTTTTCGTCAATACATTTCTCTTTCTCTTGGGTCAGACAGAGAAAAAGAAAAGAGCATGCAAGAAAGATGGAGAGAAGAAACACATGCACACAGATAATATATAGAAGTGGGAGGAGGCGAGGGAGAGTTCGTGATCATATCAGCCTTACACAGGGTGGTGCTCTCCAAGGGGCAAGAGTCAACCTGCTTATTATAACCATTTCACAAGGATCTTAAAGGAACTTCCTTCTGTGGTCAAACCCTTTTGTTCTTACTCAGAATCAGTCTACCTGTTAAGTCTGTGGCAGCTGGAGCTACAAAACCAAGGCCTGAAAGTTGCAAAACTAGGTACTGTGACTGTGAGCCACCTTTCCCCTTCACACACATACACCCCACAAAATTGATTTTAACACACACAAAAATTGAGAAAACACTATAATACTAAATCTAAGATGATTTACAAAGGAATATTACTTAACGAATGGCTTGAAGTAGTTTTTTAAAAGCTTGGAGAGATTTTGATTTCATAATGAGTCAACAAGTCATTTTTTCTGCCATTAAAAAATCTCATTTCTTAATAAAAACACTTAGTTTTTCATGACCTTGTAAATAAAAAGCTCCCATTTCAAAGTAAAAATGAAATCTAAGATTATATAGACGTTTATGTCATTACTTTTGTCTAAGCAACATACATACATGCTCAAGTAAAGCAAAAGGTTAAGTAAATTTCTGCAATAAATAGGCTGCTTTTGAAATGCAAAGAACATTATAAAGAATGCAGAATCTTAAGGGTAATCAAGCAGTCATTAAGTTTTTCTTAAGTCTTCACTTTAGATGTTGTTATTTCTGGCACAGGTAAGCAGCAGAGTGTTTTTTTTTTGTTTTTTTTTTTTGTTTTTTTTCCAGACAGCGTCTCATTCTGTCATCTAGCTGGAGTGAAATGGCATGATCAAGGCTCACTGCAGCCTTGACCTTCCCACGCTCAGGTGACCTCCCTCCTCAGCCTCCCTCATAGCTGGGACTACAGGCATTGCCACCAGCTAATTTTTGTATATTTTGTAGAGATGGTCTTTTGCCATGTTGCCCAGGCTGGTCTCGAACTCCTGGGCTCAAGTAATCCAGCTGCCTCAGCCTTTGAAAGTGCTGGGATTACAGGTGTGAACCACTGTACCCCACCATAGCAGCAGAATTTTTTATGCGCTCAAATACTGGAATCTTTGGTTACTGCCGTATCTGCAAAGAAGCCAACCATTTTAAGAATGTTTTATGAGAATGTTCATAAAAAAAAAAAAAGAATGTTTTAAGTGAACACCTTGCAAATCCTAAGGATAGCTATCTATTTTTTTTAACCTTGTATGTATTTTAATAAGCTGCCTCAAACATGCTTTTTGAAATCAGGGAAGATATAGAAAAATTAATAACAGCAACTGATAGGATTCAATTCACCACACTGAAACATGTTTTTGTAAATGAGATAAAAATCCTTTCCTGACTGCAGGGTCATCTCACCTGTTAGTTCTTTTCACTACAGGGGAGAAAACAAACAAACCAGCAAAAACCTTTTCCTCTGCCCTCTTAGGTTCAGTGTCTGGGGCCTGAGAAACTGGCAAAAGACAGATTAACAGGGGAAAAAGCATCTATTTTATGGACAAAGGAAACGGGTTTGGGCTTCTGGGGGTGAAAAATTGTAGGAAAGTGAGTAGGAAGTATATAGGGAAAGTAATGGAAAGCAAGGGTTGCTTTAGTAAGGTGTCTTTATGCCAACTCATCTCAGTGCCAGTTTTCTGTCTCTAGTGATAGGTTACTTTCTTCATTCTGATACAGGAGAAGGGTGGAAATTTATGCCACCTTCACAAAGGGAAATTTATGTCCTGCTTCTAGGCAGAAAAGGAAAGGGCAGAGAGCTCTTCTTACAACTGCTATTTCTCCATTGCTTTCGGCCCAAAATAATCATATGCCAAGGTGGCATACTTTGGGGTGGTATAACCTGATCCCCTTCACCATGTCACTTAAATTCTCTCTTGTCCTGTTGCTGTGCTCAGAGATGCCCTGGGGTTTCAGTGTTGATCTCCCAGAAGAGCCATACGTATCCTGTAAGAAACTATGATCTGTTGGTTAAGAAACAGCCACCTAGATAAAGTTCAAAGAATTCTGCACTCCAGATTGTGTATGTTCCTAAATGTGGTTTGGCCTGGAGAAACAAGGACCAGGAAATCATGGAAAGCCAGGCAGATGGGAGTTAGAGAGCCTGGCAAGGGTCCTAAACAAGTGCTCCGTGCCCACCCTCCCACTACCCCCTGCCCATCTCTCCAGGAAGTGGTACTCAAACTCGAGCATGTGTTAGAATCACCCAGAAGGCTTATGAAAACAGATCCCAGGTCTTTGCCCACAGAATTTCAGATTTAGTAGATCTAGAATGCCCAGTAATTTGCAATTCTAACATGCTCTCTAGATGTAGCCTTGCTTCTGGTCAGAGACACCCTGAGTAGCACTGCTCTAGGGTGGTGAGACTCTCTGTCTTCCAGACAGGCTTTAAACTGACAAAAGACAGATGAACAGAGGAAAAGGCATTCATTTTATGGATGTTAATATTTTTACATAAATGGGGGCTTCACAGAAAAGAAGTGAAGAGCCAAAGAAGCAGTTAGACATGGAGCTTATATATCATTTTAACAAAGGGGGATAAATTGTGGCCAGGTGATTAGATAAAAGAAAGGGGTTTGGGCTCCCCACTCTTTCTCCAGTGGGGAGAAAGAAGCTGCTGTGGGTGAAGTTTTACTGGGGATCTGGAGGAGGAGAAGGGGCCATGCTCATATCTGTATCTAGGTGCTAGAAAGAGAACAGCTGAGATTTTCCATAAACTGTCAGTACTAGTCAGGCTGAATCAGAGTGAATCTTTGGAATAGAAAAAAAATTAAGATTTTGCTTTCTCATCATCATAACACTCTTCTATTCAGTCTAGGCATAGCTAGTGCAACCTTTTGCTCCACCCAACCAGCTCCATTCCCTTTATCAATTATTTATAATATGCTTGGGTCACTCACGGGAGAAAAACACTGTCAGCATCAAGAGGTAGCAGAATTTTCAAAATACATTTTGCTGTCTTGAACAAAAAGCTTAACTATTTATTAGTCAGTAGTTCCATATGGTCTTATACTTTTCTCTGAGTCACAGTCTCACTGTGTCACCCAGGCTGGAGTGCAGTGGTGTGATCTCCACTCACTATAACCTTCACCTCCTGGTTTAAGTAATTCTTGTGCCTCAGCCTGTAGCTGGGACTACAGGCGTGCGTCACCATGCCTGGCTAATCTTTCATATTTTTGGTAGATATAGGGTTTTGCCATGTTGCCCAGGCTGGTCTAGAACTCCTGACCTCAGGTAATCCACTCTCCTCAGCCTCCCAAAGTGCTGGGATTACAGGTGTGAGCCACCACACCCAGCCTGGTCTTATTACTTCTATACATAAGACAGGATCTTTCAACATTTATGAAGGTTAATATTTCCCATGTTTTTTGAGGATTCCCAAAAGACTTTGGGGGTTGCCAAAAAACTTTTAGGGGTTGAATCTTTTCGCAGTAACAGAAAGGGGAAACATCAGTCCATGAGAGTTCAGACCAGCAGTTTAATAACACCCTCTTTCATAGCTCAGTTCCCAGTGCATGAAGAGATTCAAAGCAATCTTCTTGTTCTCAGTTCTTAGAAAGAAAAATTTGAGAGAGATAAAAGCAGTAATTATCTGTATTATTTAATAACTTAAATGTAACAGCCTAAGAAAAAACAGATGTCAAAAATATATAGTCTAAAAAAAATAGAAGCTAAATCCTTTCCTCCTAGGATGTCTGAAAAGGAGAGACTCTATGGAGTATGGATGAAGCAAAAAAGGAGTGATTCCTACTGTGAAAGATGAACTGTGGACATAGTCACTCGAGACCACTGAAAGCAATTAGCCAATTTCATTGTCACCAGGAGGGCACATACCAGAGAATCTGGGAGAAAGCCTGGGCTAGAGCCCTTAGCATTCTCAGGCTTACTGGTGCTGTGATTCAACAGCCTTTGAGGGGATGAGGAGAACCAAAGACCACCACCATCACTTGTAAAAAGGATACTATAGCAACAACACAACTGTCAAAAATCAGCTAGAGCTTAGACTGTATGCTGTTTGAAATCCAGCCTGAGTTGCTTTCTTGTGGAGGTATTGAGACATGTGCAGAGATACCTTAAATATGTGCAGGGGGCCCTTCTTTTTAAAGGACATTTCATGAGCTCTTTCTGCTCATTAGTTTTCCTAAGAGTTCACCATTTAAGCTAGAAAGATGCTGCAAGCTATCTCAGCTAGCTTCTAATTTGGACATAGCCCCAATACTACACACACAATTGAACAAGTGACCAACAATTGAACAAGTGAAGAATCTTCCTGATTCTTCTTTGGACTGAATAGGTGTGATCTTGTTAAGAAAAATATGTAGACTTAGGGCCAGATTTTATCAGTCTCCATCCCGGAAAAATGGTGGAGCAAGCCTGGGCTCTTGCATAATTAAATGACTGGCTTTGCCACAACCTTGTACTGTCTTATCCTGGCAGCAACTGCTTCGATTTATCATCTTCCTGCTGGACTAATGGTTCCCCAGAGATGTCATCAATCCCATGTACACCAGGTGGATTGAAGCCCAGGTTATATACCCTGCTGCAAGGAGGGTGAATCCAACGTCGGCTGAGACAATCTTTAAGTGTTTCGAATGGAATCTTCAAACAGATCACTAAATCCACTTCATATATTTTGTCTTCAAATCAAGGCATCGGTTTGTCCTAAAGTCCTCAGAAAACCATCTGGGAGCCAGTGCTGGGCATACCTGTTCTCCAACTCTGACACCATTAGGTGTCTGATCACATGGTCTGGAACCGAAAGACTGTTCTCTGTTTATTGTTTTGCCATGTCAGTAACTTCGGTGTTGGCCTTGGTGTTCTCCCGCAAGAAATGGCCATTGGAGAGATGCTGGAGGCCAAACTTCTGGGCCGAGAGGAGTGGCCGGAGGATGACCATGTGCAGGAGTTTGGAAGCCATTGCCTTTGGGAGGAGTGGGGTGGCCAAAGGCACAGCCAAGACGACCAGAGGGAGCACCAAGAACTTTGTTTCTTGGCCCCAACCTCTGGCACCCTCTGCTGGCTCTGGTACTCTGGTTACTCTCCTACTCAGGGAAGGAGAGACTTTTAAGACAACCCCTTCCCTTAGCCCTGTGCGGGGACTAACTCAGCCCTGTGCCAGTAGTCACATTCCATAAAGTCACAGCAAACACTGAATTAGCAAATACTGAACCATTGCTCCTAAAGGAAATACAGGGTTAGGTCTGGCGAGTCTCTGGTCACATTTTCACCAATCAATACATAACCTTGTTTTATGTGTGTTTCCGATTTGGGGACACTTTATTTAATATATATTGTTGATTCACTAATTTTGAACTCACACCCAACAGCACTGTAACTCATGCCTGAACAAAACTTATACATGGAATTTTCTTTGCAAGGCACATTACAGCCTTCTTGGGCTTAAGGACACTTCAGTAACTTTATGACCAGTCTTGGGGGCCATTTTAAACATTGAAATCATCAATGAAAACCATGTGGAAAACATGACATTAAATGGACCATGACTTTTTTTCTTTTTTTTCATTTGGAGACAGGGTCTTACTCTGTCACCCAAGCTGGAGTGCAGTGGCACAATTATAGCTCATTGCAGCCTTGATTTCCCTGGGCTCAAGCCATCCTCCCACCTCAGACTCCCAAGTAGCCGGGACTACAGACCTGTGCAATCATGCCTGGCTAATTTTTGTATTTTTTGTAGAGATGGGGTTTTGCTGTGTTGCCCAGGCTGGTCTCGAACCCCTGAGCTCAAGGGATCCTCCTGCCTTGGCCTCCCAAAGTGCTGGGATTACAGGCATGAGCCACTGTGCGTGGCCGAAATTTTTTTCAATATGAGAGCTGAAATAAGAAGGCAGAGTCTGTGTCACTTTGTTTGCCTCGGCTGGGCACGTGCACATCCAGCGACTCAAAATTTTTACAACTCTGCGTGTGTCTCAATGACCACAAAAGTGCCATGAAAATTGATTTGGGTATTACAAATAGATTTTAGTGAGTAGACAAATTTGCAAATATAGAATCTGCAAATGATGAGCATCTACTATACCTAGACTTCACTCTTCTCCCTACTTATAATCTATTGGTACATCCCATTGACTGAACCCAACCAGAGGTCAAAATAACCTGTCAATACCATCTTATAAAGGTCAACTTCCTGAGTACCAAACAGGGTAAGCAAGGGTGGACAGTGGATCTGCAGGGGATCTAGAAAATATTCAGCATATCATCCCACGTTATCTGTAGCCTTGACTGGGATCCCTAGGGATCTGCCTATTTTATAAGACATTCATTCACTCATTCTTTTGTTCATCAAGCGTTTACTAAGCACCTAGCAATAAGCTATGTTCTGTGAGGTGTCTAGTAGAGGCTTAAAAATATTAGAAGATGTCGACCCCATTCTCTAAGGGCTCACAGTCCAGAAAGAAGAGCTGATAGTCAACTGACACATATTTGAGCACCTCCTATATTCCAGACTCTTTTTTAGGTGCCCAGGATATGGCAGGTCCCAAGACAAATCTTTGTCCTGGCATAACTTACAGACCAGAGCAGAAGAAAGGGAAGTGGTTGAAAGACCTCATTGAAGGAGGGTTAGCACTCTCATAGGAGCATTCACTCATCCGGGGAACAAGTAGGGCAGTGAGCATGGCCACAGAATAGTCAGCAAGAGCTTTCTGGAGGCAAGAAAGAGTATGGTTTGAAGGGCTCTGAGTCAGTGCCTGGAACCCAGATTGGGGAAGTAAAAATGATGAGAGATGAAGGCAAGTATTTGCAAAAATATGATTATATTACTAGTCCCAGTGCTGAGAAGTTCCAAAGAGAGGGACAGGTTAAAGCACTGCATGAGCTCACAGGAGGGTAAGACCATGTTGAACAGACCCTACAAGGACAAGCAAGACTTGGGCATGCAAACAAGAGCCAGACAAAATATTCCAGAGCTCCTGGCTCACTGTAATAACTTTCTCAAAGACAGGGGTTCCTATCATCCCTCCCCAGCCTCTGTGCTGCACACAGTGTCCTGCATACCTCCACTCAGTGGCATGCATTCTGCTAGCCTATAGCTGCCCTTAATTGCCCAGGGAGGCCCATCTCCTCCTCCGGAGCACAAGAGTCAGAGTGGTAAAGAGAAGTTCTCCAAAGAGAGACTCAAAAGCTTAAGGTAAAATTGTGGGGCAAGTGGGATCCTGGGGTACTGCTCAAATCACATCATGCATGGCCCCCTTTTCCTTCATGGTGGTTCTGAGATCAGAGAAATGTTCAACAACAATGCACACACTCTCCCAGTTCAACGTCAAGTAGTCATGCTCCATAGAAGCTGGAAGGATGGATGGATGATGGATGGATGGGAACATAGCATAACCTAATTCTCTATACTGTGTGGGACCAGGCAGGCTTCAAGCAGTGGTTCCTTCCCCTCACTGAGGCTGGGAGTTCACCAAGTCCCTATATGCCTGGCTCTGCCCTAGTCCCTCTCGCAGACATGAACTCATTTCATACTTCCAAGAACCTTGAGAGGTGACTATTGTTTGCTCCATGTAATGCATGGTAGCTTAGTAACCTATTCCAAACATCATGGCTAGCAAGAGGTGAATTTAGACTTGACTCTAATGCCTCTGACTCCAAGTCATGTCCTCTCTCTGTGTTCCTTTTCCATTTGCTTCCTCTTTTCTTTTCCTTTTCCTAATTATTTAGCAGGAAGTCCTTCTGAAACAGGATCTTCTCTGTTCTAAACAGGACTTAATGGAATACTCTCCTTGGCAAAGACACTTTCATTTCTGTGAATTATGGGAGCTCTTGCTACTCTCTTGGGAGTGACTTGTTCTTTTAACCTTTCAAAGCACTTCCCCACCCCTCATAACATTTAAACCTTACAAGAACCATATAGGATAATTAGGTAAAGTTATGATCCATAGTTTCAGATAAGTAAACACAGGCTCTGAGGAATTTAATAACTAATCTGAAAATCATGCAGCCTTACCCTGAGACAAAACAAGAAAGACTCTCCAGAGTTCCAATCTCTTCCTCCTGGCCTAGAAATGGCAAGTGGGCAACATCTTTTACGGAGAGAAGTTCCGAGGCGAAGTTCAGGGAATGAGAAAGACCTGTGATCAGTTGACAATGCCTGTCATGGGTGAGAAAAAGGAAAATAGAGGCACATGTGCTTGGTATTTGCTATCCCAACTTACCCATAACTATTTCAAAGCCTTAAGTTGTTTCTCACCTTAATGAGGAATTATGTTAATTCCCTTACAAGTAAGGCCTGGCACATAGTTGATGCTTACTACAGAAACGTACTATAATTTACTGAGTGACTGCTATTCCTCAGGCACTGTGCCAGGCTACATAGCTACATTCAAGTGTATCATTACTAAGTATTTAGATTTACTAAATTTAAACACAGCCTTAGATATACTTTGAAAAAACCACACCCCTGTATTACACAGGTCTTAGTACCAGAATTTTTAATATCTTAATAAAGAATTCTTACATGCTAAATAAGCTCAACTTAAGTTTATTAAGAAAGCATTGGTCAGGCACAGTGGCTCATGTCTATAATTTCAGCACTTTGAGAGGCTAAGACTGGAGGATTGCTTGAGCCCAGTTTGAGACCAGCCGGGGCAGTATAGTGAGACCTTGTCTCTACCAAAAAAAAAAAAAAGTTTTAATTAGCCAGGTGTGGTAGTGCATACCTGTAGTCCCAGCTACTTGGGAGGCTGAGTCAGGAGGATTACTTGAGCCCAGGAAATAGAGGTTGCAGTAAGCTGTAATTGTGCCACTGTCTGCAGCCAGATCCTGTCTCCAAAAAAAAAAAAGAAGGAAGGAAGCATTTATATTTATAACTGGGATAAATGCACTGTCAGTATTTTAGGGATGAAGTTTACTGCCAGCAAGCACAGTGAGGGCAGGAGCTCTGTTCCATTCATCTTTATGTCTCCAGTGTCTGGCCAGCTGTACATTAATATAAATATGGATGGATAAATGAGTAAATGAATGAAGCTCAGAGCCATTTGCTGATAACGTAACCAATGACATGTGACATACTACATGTTCTCTCTCTAGTGGCCATGAAAGTTGCAAGGACAATTTTATCAACTTCGGTCCACAATTTTTTTTTTTTTTGTAGAGATGGGGGGGGGTCTCACTCTGTTGCCCAGGCTGGCCTCGAACTCCTGGCCTCAAGCAATCCTCCTGCCTCAGCATCCCAAAGTGCTGGGATTACAGGCATAAGCAACCATATCTGGCCTCATTAAAAAAAAATTGTAGAGACAGTCTCCCTGTGTTGCCCAGGCTGGTCTCAAACTCCTGGTCTCAAGTGATCTTCCTGCCTCAGTCTCCCAGTAATCATGATAATGGATTATTATGGTGGCTGGTTCCCTATAAAAGGGTCATTTCACTGCCCCACTTCCACCCTCTCTCACTCTCTCTCCTTCTGTCATGTGATAATGTAGCAAGAAGGCCCTCACCAGATGCCAGCACCTTGATATTGGAGTTCCAGCCTCCAGTACTATGAGCCCATACATTTCTGTTCATTGTAATTTCCCAGTCTGTGGTATTCTGTTATAGCCACACAAAATGGACTGAGACAGGAATCTAGTAAGAAGCTATGCTCTCTGTCAAAATGTTTCCGCATTTCTGAGAGGCAGTGAACCCACAATGGCTTAGGGTGTGGGTGTGTGTGTGTGTGTGTGTGTGTGTGTGTGTGTGTGTGTAAAAGCTAAGAAAAAGTAAAGTACTGGAGAGGGAAAAAAAATCAGTTAATAACTCAAAGTATTATCCCAGGATGTCATCATTGGCCTTAGCTGTGCTGAATTTGAGTGAAAAAAAAGTAAGATTTAAGGAAATATATTCTACACTCTTTCTACTCAAGGTACAGGGTTGAGTTTTCAAAATCATACTTGCTGGGTTTTTTTTTTTTTTACTATTTTATTGAGGTATTCAGTACCACCTTTAACAAGGAGAAAGCAGGAGCCATGTATGTCAATCTTGATTAAAGACCTATTTGTCTTCTTTTAGAGATGGCACTAAAAGCAGATTCCTTTCTCACTAAGAAGTGGACAGTTAACTGGAGACTTAGACCCACAAGACAGGGCCTCTGGAGACCTGGCAAGAGACGGAGATGGAAAGTACTAAGCCAGTAAGGGACCCTAGGGCTACACTCTCTTCCCAGTGCAGGCAGAGCTCTAGTGTTGACCCCAGAGAAGAGAGGAAGGGTTTTTTTTTTTTTTTGGTCTGCCCAGAAAAAGAATAGTCCAAGGTCAAAGGATCTCAGCAGGTGCAACAGCAACATCAGGGGAGGGGGACTGCTCACTCTGTTTCTCCAGGCCACCCTGGGGAGATGGCTCCTGGCCCTTCTCTTTTCATGGGGCCAGTTGAGTGTAGTCCCTCCTGTTACCAAAAGTGGTCAGATAATCAGGGGCTGTCCCTCTAGACACAATCCAACCACTAGTCCTTTAAAAGTTAGAGTTTTTAAAAAAATCACATTATAATTTTTTTTTAAAAAGTATGTATGTATGTATGTATTTATTTATTGAGACAGGATCTCCTTCTGTCACCCCAGCTGGAGCGCAGTGACGCAATCATGGCTC
Organism: Pan paniscus; assembly: GCF_029289425.2. Taxonomy (NCBI): domain Eukaryota; kingdom Metazoa; phylum Chordata; class Mammalia; order Primates; family Hominidae; genus Pan; species Pan paniscus. Next base: position 118,709,170 of record NC_073260.2, on the reverse strand, counting down.
ACTGCGGCCTCTACCTCCTGGGCCCAAGTGATCCTCCCATCTCAGCCTCCCAAGTAGCTGGGACCACAGGTGTGTGCCACCATGCCTGGTTAATTTTTAAATTATTTTTGTAGAGATGGGATCCCCCTATGTTGTCCAGGCTGGTCTTGAACTCCTGGCCTCAGGTGATCCTCCTGCCTCAGCCTCTCAAAGTGCTGGGATTACAGACATGAGCCACCATGCCTGGCCTACTTATTTATTTATTTTAGAGACAGGGTCTCACTCTGTCATCCACACTGGAGTGCAGTGGTGCAATCATAGCTTATTGCAGCCTCGAACTCCCGGATTCAAGAGATCCTCTCACCTCAGCCTCCCAAGTAGCTAGGACTACAAGTGTGTGCCACCATGCCCAGCTAATTTTTTAATTTTTTGTACTTTTTATTTTTTGTAGAGATGGAGTCTCTGTGTTGCCAAGGCTGGTCCTAAAGTCCTGGCCTCAGGCTGTCCTTTTGCCTAAGCCTCTTAACATGCTGGGATTACAGGCATGAGCCACTGTGTCAGGCTAAAAATCACATTTCTTCATTTTATACATAACATTGGTGCCTAAACCAAAACCCTTGTATTATCATCAAGGGTCATCCTTGATTAACAGGCTTAATCCTTAAGGCCCACAACTGATCACCAAGGTGAGTTCTCCTTCCAAAGGAGTGTCTACTTGTTGGGGCCATGGGTTGGTTCTCAGGTCCTATAAATGGACTTGTCCCAGGAGCCCCAACCAAGACTGTGTGACAATCCAATAAAATGCAATAAGAAAGCCAGAATCCAATGGTCTCTCTTAAAGGAGGCAGTGTTAATGGAGCAGACAGAGATTTATGTGCAAGAGGAAGAAACTAAAACATCTGTTTGTGGTAGTGCAAAAATTCAGAGAAAGTTTCTTTTGAGCCCATTTTTGCTTTGAGTTTGGAAACCCAGCTCCTGGGGCAATGGAAATACCCCTAGTATCCAATAGTTACGGCAGCAAGAAACCCTGTCTTCATAGGGAAAGGACAAAGACCCTGCTATCTTAGGCTAGTACTGCCAGTTTAAAGGCCTCATTAGACATGTAATGTTAGAAATGTTACATTTCCAATGATGGGCAGCTTCAGTGCCTTTGCACTTTGCAACAGAGTTTAAAGGTAATACTTTAAAAGCAGGAGTTTCTGCAATGTTGCCAATTGTCTACTTTAAAGTAGACGATGCCAGAACCTGGGATTTGGCATATCCCAAGGACTCCCTTTCCATCACCACAACATTCTTATGTCTAAACCATAGGAAAGACAGTTTCCCATTACTCCTTGCATCAAGGCTACTGTTGTTTTACTGAGGTAAGAAAATGAAAATGATAAGAACCAGAGGGCAAAGCCTGCCCTACCCAGTGGTGACAATAATGAGGTTGTGTCCAGCTGGGGAGAGGGCAGAGTCCCCAGATGACCTTGTTTGGGGCTGGCACAGGTCCTCCTTCCCTGTCTGGGTGCAGTTACATATCAACAAGTGTTACTGTTGATATATTATGTAAGGATCAGAGGGAAGGTCAAAAGCTTGCCTGCCCTTGGGAAGCTGGGTGGAGCTTCTTGGAGCCTTCAAAAAATAATTTTAAAAGACAATTTCCTATTACAGAAGCTATATGTATTCATCATCAAAACTTAGCAGACATATGTGTATCTTTTATTATTATAATTAACAAAAATGGGATCATTCTATTTTATAACTGGCTTCTTTCACATAATAATACAGTATGGGCATTTTCTGGTGTCAATAAATATTTACCTATATCATTTTAGTGACTGAATAATAGTTCAGTAGTATAGATCTACTGTACTTTATTTGAAATCTTTTATTAGGTATTTAGAGCATTTCCAATTTTTTACTTCTACAAACATCACCATACTGGACATCCTTGTAAAATACATTTCTGTTGTCTATGCCCATTTTTAAAAAGCTTATGATAGATATTGCCAAACTGCCCTCCAGAATTGCACATTTTCACTAGTCATGAAGTAGCATGTCAATTTGCCTGTTGGAAATTGGTAGCTGAATGTGGTTTTAATTTACATTTCATTGATCAATGAAGTTGAACATTTTCCTCATAGACTTGTTGCTTGAGGCCATTTTCAAAAGGAAATAGGATCTCTGGGTGAGGAGTGTTCTGTTCCTCTAGTCTCCCTATCAGTGCAAGCCACTGTTTACTCAGTAAGGGAAAGGGCCAACCTGGAGAAACATCATTAAGCAGGCAAGACTCCTCACTAAGAACCCATCCTCCCAGATGAGATTCCAGTACCCCAACTCACCCTGCAAAACCCACTGTCAAGGAAGAACTGAAAGCTCATTTATACTAGAGTAGAAGTAATTAATAGCACTTTTGCTGAGCTATCCTTCCCAGGCTATTTAACCCCTCCCCCGTGGGGAGGGGGGCGAGCGGGTATTTGACCCTTCTAAAAGCCTCAAGTGAAGGGAACAAAGCTGTCAAAATGACAGGCTTTCCTCAGGGGGTGGTAGAGATGTTTGGGGCAGGTGGAAGAAGCCAGCTTTTCCAGATCCGCAAGAATTCTGGCACCTTCCTTACCAGGATGTAGGCAGGCCTGGAGAAGAAGAGGCTGATCACTGGACAGGAGGCTTGTATTTCAGCATTAACCCCTGTATTCCCTGAGGCTCCATTCTGAACTTTAGTTAGGAGGTGTCTTGCAGAGTTCTTTGCAACTATTGGTGCCTAATGTGTGTGGATGGTGAGTTCCAGTGTGGTGGCATGATATTAAAATAAATGAACTAACACCTTTTCTGCAAGATAACAGGCTGCTTCAGATATAACATGAGATCCTAACTTGTGACTCAATAATATTTCTTTGGAGAGTTGTTTCATGGGAAAAAAAATTACTGAAGGAAAAATCCTGTATTTATGAAGATGTTTTTTGCAACACAATTGGCCAAACATTTAGAAATGGGGTAGTAAATTATGGTACAATTGCTAGATTAAAAATTACACAATCATTAAAAATGATCATCAGGACATAGGAAAATGTTCCTTTATATAAAAGTAAATGAAAAATTTATACATATACATATGTATATATAAAAAATTATGCCCAATCATACTTTAAACTTTATATGTAGGCTGGACGCAGTGGCTCACGCCTGTAATCCCAGCACTTTGGGAGGCCAAGGCGGGCGGATCACGAGGTCAGGAGATCGAGACCATCCTGGATTAACACGGTGAAACCCCATCTCTACTAACAATACAAAAAAATTAGCTGAGCGCGGTGGCAGGCGCCTGTAGTCCCAGCTACTTGGGAGGCTGAGGCAGGAGAATGGCGTGAGCCCGGGAGGCGGAGCTTGCAGTGAGCCGAGATCGCACCACTGTGCTCCAGCCTGGGCGACAGAGCGAGACTCCGTCTCAAAAAATAATAATAATAAAAAAAATTTATATGCAGGCCGGGCGCAGTGGCTCACGCCTGTAATCCCAACACTTTCGCAGGCCGAGGCAAGCGGATCACCTGAGATCAGGAGTTTGAGACCAGCCTGACCAACACAGTAAAACCTGGTCTCTACTAAAATACAAAAATTAGCTGGGCGTGGTGGTGCACGCCTGTAATCCCAGCTACTCGGGAGGCTGAGGCATGAGAATCGCTGGAACCTGGGAGGAGGAGGTTGCAGTGAGCCGAGATCGTGCCACTGTACTCCAGCCCGGGCAACAGACTGAGGCTCTGTCTCAAAAAAAAAAAAAAATGATAATATAAATAAATAAATAAATAAATAAAAAATATAAAATGAGTTCAGAAGAAAATACAGCTAAAAGTTAGCAGGGTTTATATCTGGGTTCTGACATTAATAGTAATTTAAATTTTCTTCCTCATTCTTTTTGCATTTTCCAAGTTTTTGGCAGTAAGTGTGTTACTTTTAATAATAATTTTTTAATCAAATAATTGTGAACACTTTTATCATTATGTGATTGTTGTACGGTAGAATATAAATGAATAAAAGCAGATTTTAAACACTTAGGTGTGCTATTACACATATTACACTTCCATTTTGGGGGGTAAATTGCAGATGAGCCTCTCTTACACCAGTTTCCATTGGTTTTGGGACTATATTGTTTGTAGAACTATTACTAGTTACCTCTGTGATTTCTAGATCGAACAGGATATATTGTTTGGATAATATTTCTTCTGTTTCAGGGAACAGAACCAATATTATCCAAACAACATATCCAAACAATAGGATCCAACAATAGTGGGGAGAGGATAAGTAGGCAGAGGATTGTTGGATCCTACTGTTTGGATATATACAAACAGAGCTGCTCCTCCACACAGCCTGGGGGCTGTGTGAGAATGCTATTAATATGCAGACTATGACAAACAGCCCAGAACTGGTAGCTTACTTGATGCTTTTGAAATCACTTATACACAGATTATCTCACCTCCCTCTCAACCACTCCAAAAGAACAGATGAACTTGTAATTTCATAGAACTGGAGGCATGGGAAACTAAGGAAACCTGTAATCAAATTTGAGCAGAAGGTCTTCAAACCCAAAGTACTTGATTTGAATTAATAGTGTTATAAAAGTTTTTTCAAAAATCTGAGTGGCGATAAGAGGGTCAGATGATGACCCAGCTGTGGGAAGAGAGGGTGGGGATGGGCACAGAGCAAGGTATGTACATTAGTGCTGTGCTTCCTGTTCCTTTTCTATTCGTGAGCCCTTAGGCAAGTTACACAAGCTCCCTGAGCCTCATTGGCCTCATCTGTAAAATGGGACTGGTAATAAGAATGGGTTGTTTGAGGCACAGTGGCTCATGCCTATAATTCCAGCACTTTGGGAGGCTGAGGCAGAAGGATTGCTTGAACCCAGGAGTTTGAGCAACATGGTGAGACCCCATCTCTACAAGAAAATTTAAAAATTACCTGAGCATGGTGGCGCACACCTATAGTCCTGGCTACTTGGCAGGCTGACACAGGAGGATCACTTGAGCCGAGGAGGTCAAGGCTGCAGTGGGCCATGATTACACCACTGCACTCCAGCCTGGGCAACAGAGCAAGACTCTGTCTTGGAAAAACGGGGGAGTGGGGGGGTCTTGTTTGAAAACCAAATGAGTTAATTTGTATGTATAACATGTGCAGAGTATGCTCATTAAATGAGTATTATATTTCTTATTTTCTGAAAAACCAGGAAAACAGTACTTTCTTACTTCTTCTTCAGAAGATGGGGCCAAGAGGGTGGGGAAGCCCACAACCATTGCCTTGTCTTAGTAGCTCTAGGAGGCAGGGGGAGGGCCTCTGCCATCCTTGCATGGTTGGGAAGAAGTAGAATTATACAGCAGTGACCCCAAAGGCCGACCTTCAGCAGCTGGAGGATAGGGGAGGTGGGCATCACTCACTTTGCAGTTTTGCCAGCGTGTCACTGCGGCTGACTGACCACCTCTGGCCAAGTTTGAAATAAAGACAGGGTGAGTTGAAATTCACATGACTGAGAGGCAGTGGAGCAGAGTGGTTCATGGTCTAGATTTCAGAGCCAGTTCAGCTGGGTTGGAATCCGTCTCTCCACGTCCCGGCTGTGGCACCTGGCCATGTTACTGAGTCCCCCTTTGCCTAAGTTTCCTCATCTGATGAAAAAGGAACGATGATGATGATGATAACAGTACCAACCTCTCAGTGCTGTTTTGAAGATTAAAGGAGTCCATTCGTATGAAGTGTTTAGAACTGCATCTGGCATGTGGCAGGGGTTTGCTCTTATTATTAGGCACACACTATGGAATGAATAGGAGAGACAATTTAGGTAAAAAAGGTATCTGAGATATTGTTTCCCTGGATCACAGTTTACACTTGTAGACAGGTGGCAGAGAGCTTCAGAAAGGCTTGTTCAAGCTCAGATAGTCAGATGGCAGGAGGGAGGCCGAGAACCTTGGCTCCTCAACCCTTGGTCTCTGTGCTCCCTATGTAGCCACACTTGTGAATCCAGGCAAAGTTGTGTCATGAATATGAGACATCACCAGCTCTCTCATTGCTATGTCACCTCTGTGGGACCCCAGGAATCTATAGGCTCCCCACCTTAGCTGGAACAAAAGCTGGAATAAAGCAGGTAACAGGGTCAGCAGAGTTACCCTAAGTCGTTTGGGACTGCAGACAAGTTCATGGGAAAGGAAAGTTACTTGTTTGGTACCAAAAGCCACCAGCCAGCTAAAGAAACAACCCTGCCCTGGGGGTTAGAACGGCAGCCCCCGCTGAGGCAACTGGCCCAGCATTCCAGGGATTCAGACAACCCGAGAGCACGTACTCTGGAGGGAATATCGTGGCAGAAAACGGGGCCTCACAGTTACTGCTGGTCACATGACCCTCTGGTAAAGGCTAAGCGCAAACAGCAGAGAAGGAAATCTGATTTTTCCATAGGAAGACATGCTCTAATAAGGTTCTGATCTTTTCAATATCATTCATTACTTAATATAAAATATTATGCCAAAACATAATACCAAATAAATACCGCAGTAAACCATGCTAATCATAAACAATTAGAAAACATAGAAAATATAATGAAGAAAGTAGAATTATCATTTTTATGTGGTTCTTTTTGGCTGTTTATGTGTATATAATATATAACTTGACACAATTTAGGTTATAAAGTACATTAAATTATATATTCTGAATTTGGTATATTATTTCTTTTATTTATTATGTATTTATTCTTGAGACAGGGTCTCACTCTGACACCAAGGCTGGAGTGCAGCGGTAGGATCATGACTCACTGCCTTGACCTCCTGGGCTTCAGCAATCCTCCCACCTCAGCCTCCTGAGTAGCAGAGATAACAGGTGTGTGCCATCATGCTTGGCTAATTTTTGAAATTTTTTGTAGAGCTACGATCTCACTATCTTGCCCAGGCTGACCTTGAACTCCTGGGCGCAAGCACTCCTCCTGCCTTGGCCTCCCAAAGTGCTGGAATTACAAGGGTGAGCCACTGTTCCTGGCCTGCTTTTGGTATATTATAAGCATTTTTCCATGTCATTAAATATTCCTTAAAAATATTTTTAACAGCTGCAAAGCATTCTGTTGGATGGATGGACCATAATTCTTTGAAATATTATTAGGTTATTTTCAATTGTTTTTACAGCTACAGGAATGCAGCCCTAGATGACTTGTACTTCAATATGTGTGCACACCTCTGATTATGTCCTGAGGTTGAAATCCTGACATGGACTGGCTACTGAGGTTTTGCTTCTGCCCTTAGGAAGGACTTAAAGCTCCCCTTTCAGGGCCCCTTGGGAATGAGGAGGAGAAGGGGTGAAGTTAGTGGAACAGATGCAAAATCATTCTCAGGACATGGTGGTAAAAGGTGAGGGTGTCAGCGATGGTAGGTTGGAAATGCTAGTGTCCACATGGGGGCCTCTCTCTCTAGCTTCCCACTTTTGGGGATTCTGTTCTCTAGCCTCCTGACCTGCCATCTTAGAAACCTGTCTCAAATGACTTTAGCAAAAGGGAGAGTCAATTGGAAGAATCCTGAAATATCTTCTGTAATCAAAAGAAGGGCATTTGACCAAACCATGGGAAGGGCAGGATACAGCTAGCTGTGGACCAACCAAATAACCCCATGGGAGGGCAGGTTCTCAAAGAATATGAAACTTCCACTTTGACCTCAAGGAGTTGGGGCAGGACAGTGCTCTCAGAAAAAGGAGATACTAGTTCCTGGAGAAAGGGAAGGCTCGTGGCCTTTTGGGTGTTGTTTTCTAAGAAGATGAGGTGGCAAGATGGACTTGGGGCTGCTGCCTCCCACTAGGGGCACTACCTGCCCATGCTGTGGAAAAGTCTGGGCGTGGGAGCCTTTGTTCTGGTTTTGCTCGAGGCCTGAGGGAGGAACATTCTTTTAGATTGTCTCTCCGTTTCTTCCTGCTTTCAGGTTGGTGAGTCCTCTAGGACAAAGAGATTCAAGTATGGACCTTGGGGACAAGGGTGAAGGCAGCCAGTAGAGGGTTGCTCAGAGGTATACAATTAGCACTGTGGGCTTCCAAAAGGTGCAGCCCAGCTCAACAACCTGAAGTTTTCACACAGAGATGTGGGGCCAAAACGAGTCAATAACAAGTGCTGTGCTGATGCCTAGAGTGTCCCTAGTGCACATCTTTCTCCTGTACCTGTGGTAGAAGAAGGCTGGGAGTCCTAGCCAAATATCTGTCCAACTCTTCATCACTATCCAGAACAGAAGAACATGTTTAGGGCTTTTGAGACACATTGCCAAATTGCTCTGTTAAAAATGGAATATTTTGGGATCAAGCGAGAAGTCCAAACCAGGGGGCTCTTGCCAGTCCTGGGCATGTCATCCTCTCAATCAGCTTTAAGTAGCATGCCAGCATTCTGCACAGGATAGAGTTCTCCTTAGAATCAGTTGATCAGACATGACAGTCACAATCATACCAATGCTATTTGACAAAATATCATATTGCTTTCTTCAATATAATGTTCTTATATCATTTTAAAAAACAGCTCCTGCTTTTTTTTAAGTAAAAAAAGTTGCTAGGGGAATGGAGTACTTTCAAACGTTGTTGAATTCAGAAGAGCTTCATTGGGACCCTGTTTTGCTGTGCTTTTTGTTGCCACTGAAGTTTCCTTCTTGAGCACAGGCATTAGCGTTCAGGTTGTAGGCTTTCTGCTTTCTCAGGGGTTGGTATTTCTTTGAAGACTGGCCAAACATGGATGAACACTTCATTGCAAGGACTGCCTACCATGACCTCTCTAAGCAACAACATGCTGTGATTGGCAGTGGGTCAGGAGGGCATGTGACAGGCTCACACCAGTAGCCACAGACTGGTATTAGCTGAAATGTCAAACCCTGTGTGGTTGTTGTATAGTTGCATGATTGAATCAAAGAATATTAGAGCTGGACGGACCCTTGGAGACCATAGATTTCAACCCTTTCCACCAGACCTACCCACCTTACAAATAAAGGAATTGAGACCCAGGGAGAAGAAAAGGCTTATCCATGGTTACACATAAAGAATAATCAGAATCAAGAATAAGGTGAGGCCAGGCGTGGTGGCTCACGCCTGTAATCCCAGCACTTTGGGAGGCTGAGGCGAGTGGACCATCTGAGGTCAGGAGTTTGAGACCAGCCGGTCAACAAGGTGAAACCCCATCTCTACTAAAAATACAAAAATCAGCCGGGCATGATAGTGGGTGCCTATAATCCCAGCTACTTGGGAGGCTGAGGCAGGAGAATTGCTTGAACTCGGGAGGCAGAGGTTGCAGTGAGCCAAGATCATGCCATTGCGCCCCAGCCTGGGCAATAGAGCAAGACTGTGTCTCAAAAAAAAAAAAAGAATAGGCTGGGTGTAGTGGCTCACGCCTGTAATCCCAGCACTTTGGGAGGCCAAGGCAGGCGGATCACCTGAGGTCAGGTGTTCGAGACCAGCCTGGCCAACATGGCAAAATCTCGTCTCTACTAAAAGTACAAAAATTAGCTGGGCGTGGTGCCGGGTGCCTGTAGTCCCAGCTACTCAAGAGGCTGAGGCAGGAGAATTGTGCCACTGCACTCCAACCTAGGTGACAAGAGCGAGACTCCGTCTCAAAAAAAGAAGAAGAAGAAGGTGAAATTTTTACAGTGTTAAAAAATAAGAACCATCAGCCTAGGATCCTGTACCGAGAAATTATCCTTCCAAAGAGCAGAAGAGGCTTCCAGTTTTCAGTCTGGCATGTAAAGGGCATGGAAGTCATCACTTCATCCTGGCAACAAGGAAAAAGCTAAACAAACTGAAAAAATAACTCGTCCTAGATCTGTCAAGGAAGGGAGGTCACAGGACAAACTGCTGCCCCCCAAATTAGAGACAGACAGGCAGATAATGAGAATCCAAACTTACTGGAGCAGAAACTCACAAGCAGAAACCTCTGAGAGCCAGTGTCACTGCAGGAAAAACCTGCTGTATGATTAACAAACGAATGGCTGGAGGCTTGGCAATGACAAGTCTGAGAGTTAAGAGCCCCATGGACCCAGTTATAGGTAAAACACTTCTGTGAGTTTACCTTCTGGAGCTCTACCAGGTTCTCAGAGTGAAGACTGAGGGAAAATCCCTTTATGTTCCTGGAAGAGGAAGGGAAAAGGAACCATTTTGAAATATACCAGAGCATTCTGGTCCCGTTAAGGCCTGCCCCAAGAGAAACTATTTTACCAGGATCTACCCTATTGGGAATTAATTAGAGCTGACCCAGGGAAGGGAAATATCCAACTCTAGCCTCTTTTCCCTTTCTGTCTCATGTAAGGGGTGGAGGGGAAACTGAGGAGCCCTTATAAAGTTCTCAGCCCTGATGCACAGGCTCCCTAAAAGACTGTGACCCAATCACAGGACTACAGAATGCTACCCCACACCTCACACCACACCACTAAAGGCCTGTCTACCTAGTGCGTCATGCCTGCCTTTCAAAAAAAAATTACAAGGCATAAATTACAAGGCACAATTACAAGGCAAAAAGTTACAAGGCAAAAAACACTGTTCAAAGGGACAGAGCAAGCATTAAAACCAGACTCAGACGTGGCAAAAATGTTGAAATTATCAGACAACATTATTACACCAGGAACATTATCAGGCCAGGAATTTAGAACATTGTGAGGCCAGGAATTTAAAACAACTATGAAGAATATGCTAAGAGCTTGCATAAAAGTAAGTAAACAACATGCAAGAGCAGACGGGTGCTGTAAGGAAAGAGACGGAAAATCTAAGAAAGAATTAAAAAAAATGCTAGGCTCAAAAACACTGCAACAGAAATGAAGAATGCCTTTGATAGGCTGGGCATGGCTGAAGAAAAATCTCTGAGCTTGAGGATTACGTCCATAAAGCGCCTAAAACTGAAAAGCAAAGAGAAAAAGGACGGAAGAAACAAAACAAAAACAAAAACCCAGGACAGAATAGTGGGACAACTACAAAACATACAATATTCATTTAATGGGAATACCAGAAGAAAAGGAAAGGAAGAAAGGAATAGAAGAAATATTTAAAACAATAATAACTGAGGCCAGGCATGGTGGCTCACGCCTGTAATCCCAGCACTTTAGGAGGTTGAGGTGGGTGGAGCACTTGAGGTCAGGAGTTCAAGACCAGCCTGGCCAGCATGGCGAAACCCCATCTCTACTAAAAATACAAAAACAATTAGCTGGGCATGGTGACACACGCCTGCAATCCCAGCCACTTCGGTGACTGAGGCACGAGAGAAAATTGCTTGAACCCGGGAGGCAGAGGTTGCAGTGAGCCGAGATCGCCACTACACTCCAGCCTGGGCAACAGAGAAAGACCCTGTTTAGAAAAACAAAACAAAAACAAAAACAAACAAACAAAAGATAATAACTGATAATTTCCCTCAAATTAATATCAGACACCAAACCACAGATCCAGGAAGCTCAGAGAACATCAAGCAAGATAAATGCCAAGAAACTCCCACATTTAGCGTATTATATTCAAACTGTAGAAAATAAAAGATAAGGAAAAAATCTTGAAAGAAGCCAGAGGAGAAAACAACTTAGTACATGGAGGAGCAAAGATAAGAATTACATCTGACTTCTCTTTAGACAGCATGCAATCGGCCGGGTGTGGTGGCTCATGCCTGTATTCCCAGCACTTTGGGAGGCTGAGATGGGAGGATCACTTGAGTCAAGGAGCTTGAGACCAGCCTAGCCAACAGAGTGAGACCCCGTCCCTACAAAAAATTTAAAAATTAGCTGGGCTTGGTGGTGCATACCTGCAGTCACAGCTAATCTGGAAGCTGAGGTGGGAGGATTGCTTAAACCCAAGAGTTCAAGGCTGCAGTGAGCTACGATGGTGCCACTGCACTCCAGCTTGGGTGACACAGTGAGACCCTGTCTCTAAAAAAGTTAGGAAAAAAAGAAAAGAAACCATTCAATTAAGAATAGAATGGCTTGAAACAGTGTTGAGTTGAGAGGAAGAAGAAAAAAACCCAACACCAACCTAGAAGTCTATAACCTGTGAAATTATCCTTTGAAAGTAAAAGAGAAAAAAAGACTTTTTCAGACAAACAAAAATTCAGGGAGTTTGTCACCAGCAGACCTGCCTTGCAAGAAATGTTGAAAGAAGTTCTTCTGAGAGAGCAAATGACATGGGTAAGTGTGACATTATGATAGCTATGTATTGGTCTTCATCTTGTTACAGTCTTTTGTTATAATGTTGGGACACTTTAGGTCTCCGAAGCAGGCCTCAGGAAACAGAATCTCTCTCTCTGACCTTTTCCTGCCCCTCCTTCATCCACCAGAGAGGGTCCTGTCCCCTACCCTGGAGGAAGGAATGCGACACAGACAGACCAAAAAGAATCTGGACAGGCCTTGCTGAGTTTCCCCACTCAGTCTATTCCTATGAGATCCTACCCTTTTAGTCCAATCACATTTCGACATGGTGGTCAATCATGCCTTTCCAGTGACGTCTCCATAAAAGGCCCAAGAGAAGCTGTGTGCTTAGCATGCACCTGTAATCCCAGCTACGTGGGAGCTTGGGTGGCTAAGGCAGTAGTTCAAAGCCCGCCTGGGTAACATAGCAAGACCCCCCCACTCTAAAAAAAGCAAAACCAAAACCAAAACAAAATGCCCAAGAGGACAAGGTTTGGGGAGCTTCCTAGTAGCTGAAGACGTGGAGATTCCTGGAGGGCAGTGCGCCCAGGGAGCGCATGGGGGGTCCATGCTCCTTTTTCCATACCTCACCGTATGCATCTCTTCATCTGTAATATCCTTTATAATCAGCTGGTGTCCAGCAGCGGTGGGGGCCGGCCTTGGGGACAGAGCCCTCAACCTGTGGGATCTGATGCTATCTCCAGGTAGATAGTGTTGGAGTTGAATTGGAGGCCACCCAGTGGGTATCCACCACAGACTTGATTGCTTGCTTGGCGGTGGAGAGAAACACTTCTCACATGTGGTCACAGAAGTCTTCTGTGTTGATGACTGCTGTTTTGAGTGAGAGAATAGAAAAAAGCAAGTTGAGGGTTAAACATAAACACACACATACACACACACACACACTCACAGTAAGGTATGCAGATCCACATGAAGAAAAGAAGAGCATAAAATGAAAAATTTCCCAACTCTGCAGTAAAACACCCAAACAAAACAAATAAATTCCCAAAACATCGGCTTCTGGACTGAGTGTATGTAGCTGGAAGAGGGAAAGGAAAGATGACCCAGAGTTGTTGGGGGAAAGATGTTGCCCTGAAGGAAAAGGGAAGGAAGGAGCTCCCAGGGCTAAAGGAAGGGGCTCAGTGACTTGGTTGAGCCTGGACTGGCGGGGGTTACTTCTGCTTGAGAGTGGGGCCTGGAACACCCCTACCCTGGGTGGAGAGAGGAGTTAGAGGAGGGCAAAACCTGCTCAGGGAGGTCTGTGATGAGAAAAGGCCCATGAAATGGTGTCTCATCTAGCCACAAGCCAAGTATGGATCTCAGGAAAGGGCTGGGCATGTCGCTCATGCCTGTGATTCCAACACTTTGAGAGACCAAGACAAGAGGGTTGCTTGAGGCAAAGGAGTTTGAGACCAGCCTGGACAATATAGCGAGATCCCCTCTCTGCAAAATCTTTGAAAAACAATAGGCCCAGCATGGTGGTGCATACCTGTAGTCACAGAGACTCAGCAGGCTGAGGCCGGAGGATTGCTTGAGCCCACAAGTTTGAGGTTGCAGTGAGCTATGATCACACCACTGCACTCCAGCCTGGGTGACAGAGTGAGACCTTATCTCTAAAAAATTTTAAATTAAAAAACAGATCTCAGGGAGGGAGGCTTACTCTCAACTGGAGTAAAGGAAACAGCAAGAGAGGCCATGAGCAAGGGAGCAGCGAGGCTGTGGCAGCAAGCAGTGGCTGCTCAGAGGGGCCATGGGGCAGGGGGAGCAGGAGCCCTGGGTGTGGGATCTTTCTCATGGCTTTGCTGGGAAGCTGTGGGTGGGCTCCCCAGTTGGGATTCACGTTTCAGGGACTTTTCTCTATCAGCTTGTACTTCTGTCCAGGTCAGAGACTGCATGGTTTTCAATCTTTAGCTTGTGTTGGAATTACCTGCAGAGCTTGTGAAAATACTGAAGGTTGAGTTTCTGATTCAGTAAGTCTGGGGTGGGGCCTGAGGGTGTGTTTTTCTAACCAGTCCCTAGGGGCTGTTGCTGCTGCCTGTCGAGGACTACATTTTGAGACCCATTGAACAGGAAGACAATTTTATTTTATGTGACACCATGGTAGGCATGTGTAGCCCTCATGTAACACTCACCACAGCTCTGCTGGAGAGGTGCTGGACAGTTTGTGAACCTCTGTTATGGGTTGAATTGTGTCCACCAAAATATGTTGATGTCCTAACCCCCTGGACCTCAGAATGTGACTTTATTTGGAACTCGGGTAGTTGTAGGTGTCATTAAGATGGGGTCCTGTTGGGGTAAGGTAATCTGATATGACTGGTGTCGTTATAACAAGATACAGAAACACAGAGAGTGAAGAATGCCACGTGAGGACAGAGACAGGGAGAAGACAGCCATGTGACAACGGAGGTGGAAATTCAAGTGATGCACCCACAAGCCATAGAATGCTCAGGACTGCCAGGCACCAGCAGAAGCCAGGAGAGAAGGAAGGATTCTCCCCTATAGATTTCAGAGACAGCATGGCCCTGCTGACATCACGCTGTGGCCTTCTAGCCTCCAGAACTGTGAGACAGTAAATGTGTGTTGTTTTAAGCCACCCAATTTGTGTTACTTTGTTACGGCAGCCACAGGAAACTAATACACCCTCAAAGCCAAACTGGCCTTAGGCTGTTCTCTCCAGGTGACTCAGCTGTTCTTTGAGTGCTGTGACTGCAACTGGCGGGACCTGGGATCCCTTCCTGAGTCAAAGAGAGCTATGAACATGAGGTGACCTGGTGCAGAAACATTGCCCAGTGGGGGCACTCTTTCCCGGATAGCGACGATTGGCCTAGTCAGCTCCTTTGACTGTGTGCGAGTGATAAAGAGGTAACAAGACGCATCAGAAGGAGCAAGCAGGGGGCATCCTGCAAAGCCATTCCAGCCACAGTCATCTCCTTAATGAAGAGGGGGCTTGTCCCAGGAAGCTGTTATGAAATTGTCCTGTTCTTCCTAATAATTAACTTACCTACCTCATCTGAGCGACCATTTGTGTGCCTCTCTTCTTTGCAATCTGGAAGGACCTAAAAAAATAAGAATTCTAAATTAAAAATTACGATCTTCATTTCTCAGTTGAGCAAACTGAGGCTCAGAATGGTTAAGTAACTTATCCAGGGGCTAATAAACTGCAGAGATTGGTCCTAAACCCCTGGCTTCTATTTTACCATCGCATTCAAGTTCTCTCTCAGGGGAAAGGCCCACGCAGAGTCTCTCGGTGTGAGGTGGCTTCTACTGTGAGCACCCCACATATCAGACTATGTGCCCTGCAGAATGCACAATGGCCACACCATGGGTTTGGGCAGGGGCCAGCAAGCAGTTTCCTCAACAAGCTACTAAGAAAAAGGTGGCTGCTCCCTCTCTGTCTTTGGGGCCCAGAGCTTGCCTCATTCTTGCCTCATGCATGTCTGCATCATTCATTCAACAAGCACTTATTAAATACCTTCTATGCTTCCCAGCCTTTGAGAGTTAAGGGTTCATGCAGTTCTTTAATTTGAGGAGTTATCCTTCTCACCCTTAACCACTAACTCAGTATCCCCCTCCCTAAGCAATCAATATGATTTTTACTATAGAGGAATTCCTACAGGAAAGGGATTTATGCCTAAGGCTGTCCATGTATTGTCTGAAGAAGGTCTGCCTTCTAAAACACGTGTTCATGTGACGTAGAATATTAGAGGTTCAGAAAGGGAAACAGCAACTCAACAAGCTTTGGTGACTACTGAATCCAGTCCTTGGCATATCATAGGAGCTCAAGAAATGTTATGGACTAGTTGAAAGGATCTGGGCAATGCCTCTGTTAGAAATTATTTATCACCAGGACCAGTTAAAAATCAGTGTCTTCATTTATTTATTTATTTTTATTCATTCAAGAAATATCTATTGAGTCCCTACTGATAATGGAAAGGTGAATGAGTCAGTCCTTGCTCCTGAGAACATTAAGGAATAATCAACATGGGGGGTCCCTGGAACCAATGTTGCTAAATAAATAACCGACCCTGGGGAAGAGTAACCATACTTAAAAGGTATCTTATGCTGGACTGTGTTTAGTTCCTGAGAAGTGTCCCCCTTGGGGAGGCACCATGTGTAAGAATGGGAGTTGGGCCATTTGCCAGTTACTACTTATGTAATCCTAAATTATCTAAACTCATGAGCTTCAGTCTCCTCTGTAAAAGGGGTGTAATAATCACACCTACCTGACAGCGCTGCTGTGAGGATTTGAGAAGAATATGAAATAATCCATGTAATAATCAGTTTGCTCAGTTTCTGGCACTCAGTAAGAAGACATACATTTAGTAGATATTTATGGGCTGAGTTCCTTGTGGAAAGGGATTACATTTTAGTCTCTTTGTTAACTACTTCGAGGAATAGGCCCATCAATCACACAAGAGGTGGGATCTATAATGACTCTTCATAATGATGTGGCCCAAAGAGTGTTTCTTGGAGCACCAAAGCCAACAAACACTTTCTTCATAATTAAATAGTTCGAGAAACTCTGCTGGCAATGCAATTGCCTTCTCTTGAAGATTCATAAGGTATATCAGTAGATTAAGGATGTTAGAAGAGTTTGTAATGAAGAAACCTGTTTAACTTTATTTAGTTCAGTGTTTTCCAATCTTATCGGACCAATAATGTACCCTGGAAGAACCCAAACTCCTGAAGCTTCAACTTGGAAGGAGATTCTGGGCAGAAAGATGGTTGATGCCAGAGCTCCTGCCTCTCCTGAGGGTTTCTCCTCCCCCATGGAGTTCTCACTTTACTCTCTGCTGTTGCCATCTATTGACTTCCAGGGTTGTTCTGACGCCTCATTAAAACTCACAGTAGAGCTGATGCTGGCTGAAATATTACAAAGACTTTGCTAAACATCAGAGGGACTTCCAGAAAAATACAAAGAAACATCAAGAAACACATCAGGCTGGGTGCGGTGGCTCACACCTGTAATTCCAGCACTTTAGGAGGCTGAGGTGGGCAGATCACTTTAGGTCAGGAGTTCGAGACCAGCCTGGCCAACATGGTGAAACCCCTCTCTACTAAAAATTAAAAAATTATCTGGGTGTGATGGTGCACTCCAGCCTGGGAAGGGCAACAGAGCAAGACTCTGTCTCAAAAAAAAAAAGAAAGAAAGAAAAAGAGAAAAAAGAAACACATCAAAGCCTGATGGGAGTTGCAGCCCCCACACAGCCGGCTGCTGGCAGGCATTGTCCCCTGAGACCCTGCCTCCTTTTCATCCCTAAAGGGCTGGTTGACCCATGATCAACCCAATCCCAATCCCCAATGCCAGCGGCCCCAAAGGAACCTGACCCTTGATGACCGCCCACACTGGTCTGGTGGCCACTGCTGGCTCTTTAAGATACCATGCTTGGGCCCTTGAAGCTTCTCTTAATTAACTGACAAGCAGACACTGGGCTGGACCAATTAAATGAGCTCAGGGATGACCCACTGGAAGGAAATGCAGAGATACAGAACCAGATAATCTGACTCACATGGTCAGCCTCTCTAGGTTCTAGCTTATTTACCTGCAGAATGTCAGAGATAATGGATTTATCCGACCTCTGACTATAATTCTAAAAAATCCCATAGCTCGGATCTCCCTGTCAGATAATAAGTCAGTTCTACTGCATTATTTTTTAATGTAACAAGACAAAAATGCTACGTAGAACTTACTTCTTTTTGAGACAGAATCTCGCTCTGTCTCCCAAGCTGGAGTGCAGTGGTATGATCTCAGCTCACTGCAACCTCCGCCTCCCGGGTTCCAGGGATTCTCCAACTTCAGCCTCCCAAGTAGCTGGGATTACAGGCACACAACACCACGCCCAGCTAACTTTTTTTATTTTTAGTAGAGACAGGGTTTCACCATGTTGGCCAGGCTGGTCTCACTCCTGACCTCAAGAGATCTGTCCACCTCAGCCTCCCAAAGTGCTGGGATTACAGGTGTGAGCCATCACACCCCACCAGAACTTTCTTTAAAAATAAAAAATAAAAAAACAAGCCAAATCCCAGCACTTTGGGAGGCTGAGGTGGGCGAATCACAAGGTGAAGAGTTAGAGACCAGCCTGACCAACATGGTGAAACCGTCTCTACTAAAAACACAAAAATTAGCTGGGCGTCATGGCACGCGCCTGTAATCCCAGCTACTCAGGAGGCTGATGCAGGAGAGAATTGCTTCAACCTGGGAAACGGAGGTTGCAGTGAGCCGAGATCCCGCCACTGCACTCCAGCCTGGGCGACAGAGTGAGACTCTGTCTCAAACAAACAAACAAAAACAAAAAACAAACAAACAAAAAAACACTGAAGTTCTTTAGCTCTTAAAAAGTCTGAATTAGTTTTCCCCACACAGACATGGTCAGGAAGAAATTAGAAAACATGACTCTGACCTTGGGCAATTTCAGTTTCTACCTGATCCCTTTCCCTCCCCTTCCCTTTCCTCCAACATTGCTTTTTTTTTTTTTTTTTTTCCCTGAGATGAAGTCTCGCTCTGTCGCCCAGGCTGGAGTGCAGTGGTGCCATCTCAGCTCACTGCAACCTCCGCTTCCCAGGCTCAAGCAATTCTCCTGCCTCAGCCTCCTGAGTAGCTAGGATTACAGGCGTGCGCCACCACGCCCAGCTAATTTTTATATTTTTAGTAGACATGGGGTTTCATCATGTTGACCAGGCTGGTCTCAAACCCCTGACCTCATGATCCACCCGCCTCGGCCTCCCAAAGTGCTGGGATTACAGGCATGAGCCACCACGCTCGGCCCATTACTCTTAAAATTATAAGATCTCACCCAAGTTGGAGGAAATCACCTAACTCATCCAGGGATAAGAAGTTCTGTCAAAGGGTTGGTTTATTCCTTTACACACTTCACACACACACAATCCTTCCCCCACCCCTGACACCCTTTTCAACTATTTAAGGTCTGGGGGCTACTTCCGGGTATTTTTGGGTACCAGCAGGGAGACAGAAATGAGCAGGATTTATGGGAGAGTCAAATGCCCCTCTCAAAACAGTTAAAGGCCTTCCTTATAAATGGCCTCTCTCTGTAAATATAAAAACTAACTATAAGAATCTCAAACGGTCAGCCCTAAAAGACCAGGTCTTGTGGGATTGTAGAGTTGGCCGCTATGAAGGGAAGACTGGAAAAAGTGCCTCCAGGGACACGGGGTGGTCCACAGCCTAACAGTTAAAATGCTCATCACTTTTAAGAACTTTCCTAACCCCTTTAGTTCTTTGATGCTAAGCAGGGAAGAGGGAGGCTTGGAGACCAGGGATGTCCTCCCAGGTGGTGCTGGGGCCTGGGTAACCCTCAGGGTTTCCCTCAGGAGCCCTCTGCCTCTGGAACACCGTGCGTGGTAGGAGTTATTGAAGGGCTGTGTACAGTGAGTAAGCCCTTTCTTGTCAGCAAACCTTCATCAAGGCTTCAGAGCGATACCTGTCAAGAAGGATATGATATTTAGGGTGATGGTGACTGGGTAGGGAAAGGCTGATTTCTTTCAAAATTGGAAATAGAAAAATACACTGAAACAGACAATTGTTCTTAGTGTTGAAATATCATCCTGATTTCTCTGATGGTGCTACTTCCTAGGAAGTCACTAGAGATGAGATCTGAGTGACGGTTTAGTTCACTGAGGCTCTACCATGTGGCACACTCTGCGCCAAGCAATGGAGATACAGAAAGACGTAATCCCCACTCTCACAGAGCCCAGGAACCAGTGGTTGTGTCAGACATGAACAGGTGATGTCACTGTCATGCAGTAAGTGGTAGGATGAGAATATGAACGGGGAGCTCCCGGCAACCTTCCATAGTCTCCTGCAGGATTTTTAGATGTGCGACCCCATTCCTCTCACAGTGCTTAATAGGAAACAGCAAAGACTAGGAAGACTTCTCAGGGACAAATCCTAGCTCAACGAACCCAGTACTGTGTAACTGTGATGGTCTACAACCATTTGCCAAATGTTGTAGAGGGCATCTCTGTCTTTGTCTCTGTGGGATCTCTTACTTCTTAATTTGGTGACAGCAATCTAGATTCTTCCTGAAGAATTACTCCTTCCCTGTTGCCTTAGCCTTGATGGGGTGTTCAATACCACCCCTTACACCCCACCTCTAGACACTTTATGCCTGAGCAAGGATTTCGCATGAGACCCAAGCTAGCCAAACAAGTGTGAAAGTAGTCAGAATCAAAATGGAGTCACTAATGTTAAGAAAACCCTGACAAATTAAACCCTGACAAATGAAAGAGGCTTCTCATGCTTGTATGCCTGATAACAGAAGACTGCAAAACCACAGCCTTGCACAAAGGCCATCACAACCTTACACAAAAAATACTGCAAGGACAACTGCCTAATTACTGCCTGTCCAGTCTCACACTGAAGTCACCCACGTTATTGATCTTTGTAGCCCAAAATAATTATTTCAGGACAAGTATGTAATCCTCTTCACTTTTCCTTTAAAAACCCTTGTCTTCCTCAGTGTGGCGATTCCTCAAGGATCTAGAACTAGAAATACCATTTGACCCAGCCATCCCATTACTGGGTATATACCCAAAGGTGTATATGTGACACATATACACCATGGAATACTATGCAGCCATAAAAAAGGATGAGTTCATGTCCTTTGTAGGGACATGGATGAAGCTGGAAACCATCATTCTCAGTAAACTATCACAAGGACAAAAAACCAAACACCGCGTGTTCTCACTCACAGGTGGGAATTGAACAATGAGAACACTTGGACACAGGAAGGGGAACATCACACACCGGGGCCTGTTGTGGAGTGGGGGGCTGGGGGAGGGATAGCATTAGGAGATATACCTAATGTAAATGACGAGTTAATGGGTGCAGCACACCAACATGGCACATGTATACATAGTAACAAAGCTGCACGCTGTGCACATGTACCCTAGAACTTAAAGTATAAAAAAAAACAAAAACAAAAACAAAACACTTGTCTTCCTTTACTTCCCTAAATATGCACATAGTTTGCTATGGCACATTACCATTGCAATGCTTTATTCCTAAATAAACATCTTTTGTTTTAGAGAACCTCTCTCTGTGTATTATTTAGTTAGATGCAAGATTCTCCAAGGAACCTGAACTTGTACACAGACAAAGATGAACATGAACAAAGCTAATTTCATTCTGGTGGCAGCAACCTGGAAGGTCATCCATTAATTCTTGCTACCTGTATCCCACAAAACAACTTAATCCTATTCCTTCTTCTTCTTCTTCTTCTTCTTTTTTTTTTTTTTTTGAGACAGGGTCTTGCTCTTTCACACAGGCTGGAGTGTAGTGGTGCAATCATAGCTCACTACAACCTCATTCTTGTGGGCTCAGGTGATCCTCTCACCTCAGCCTCCTGAGTACCTGTGACCACAGGTGCGCACCAACATGCCTGGCTAATTTTATTTTTTTGTACAGACAGGTTCTCACTATCTCTCTATGCAGCCCAGGCTGGTCTTGAACTCCTGGACTCAAGCAACCCTCTCACTTCAGCCTCCCAAACTGCTGGGATTACAGGCATGAGCCACTGCACCCACCCCCTATTCCTTCTTAGGGACAGGCTTGCTCATATTTTTCTATAGTTTTGGGGACACCTTCATAACCTCCCATTAATTTTCTTAAGTAGCCAGAGTTTCTGTTGCTCACAGCCAAAGAACCTGGACTGACACAAGGGTTTGCTCCATGCCAGACACACTAGGCCTCACCCTCCCTGAGAGAAAGAATTATTAGGTTTACATTTTGCAGATAAAGAGACTGATGTTGACAGTCTTACACACCAAAAACACACGGCCAGTCAATGCTGGAGCAAGCATTTAAATCAAAATCAGAACCCAGAGTGCAGTCTCTCTCCTTTTTGTCCCTTCATATCACCAATCCAGAGCCCTGCCATTCAGGTATAAGCTGCTGCTTCTAGATCTCACATTGGTATGATTTACAGTTTACACAATGTTTTCACACACAATAGCACAGGTAATCCTCATGGCCACCTGGGAGGTAGATATCTTCATGACACGGGAAAATAGATTTACTGCAAGTCTGGTCAACCCACTTTTTTCCCTGCTTAAAACCGTTCTGTGACTCAACACAGCCTACAAGATCAGTCCAAAGGCTCAGCGTGGTATTCCAGGCCCTGTGGCGCCCAGGACCGGGGCCTCAGGCCTGCCACTCCCTTTCTTGCACTTGGAGCTCCAGCCATATGGAACGACTCACAATTCCCTGAAGCTCACCAGACCGGTCTGGGGCCCTGAGCCCTAAACCACTGGGATGTCACCTTCCCGTCCTCACCCCGAGTTATGGTTGGTGAATGCCTACTTAACTTCCACTGGACTGGCCTTCATCTCATGCCTATGAAGGTGATCCCTACTTACCTTCCAGACACAAACACAGCCCATCTTCCTCTCAAGCCTCTTCTGTACCAATACCCCCACTGTACCCTAGACAAGAATCTGGGGTGGCTCTACCATTATTAGATATTGTAGATATTGTAGTGGTGTTGCCTCTTCAATATTTTTCCACCCCAAAGGTCATTTTAATCCATTCCTGTAATCTCAACCTTCCTGTGACTAGTCACAAATGGCCATGGGATTTACTACGTTTCTGATTTATTGGTGCTCTTCTCTGCTCACCTGCGAGACTTGGGCCATGTTCTCAAGACTTCAGCCAGCTCTGTGCCCGTGTTCACCTGGAACCCCTTTCCTAATAGAGCCCGGGAACTAATGAAGCCTCCTTTGCTGCTTCCTGAGAGGGAGCCACACTCAAGGCCAGCCCGAGGCCAGCAGGCCACAGCTCTTGCTCTCGGGTGTCTGAGGGAGGAGGGAGTCCCTGTGGTCCTCCATTTCCTCCACCGTCCTGGCTGCTGGGGCTTCCCCTTTCGACCCCTGCCTAGCCATGCCTCGATTCTATTCCCTTCTCTACCTCGCCACTATCCCCTCACCATCAGAACCTCTCTGTCCTGGGTCTCTTTACATCACAGCAAGCGCTTGTTAGCTGATTAACAATTAGCCATGGCCATGAGTTCATAGGCTCACCCCAAGGGCTGGGCACCCCCTCCGAGCTGTTTGTACATTCACAGGGAATTCGCAGAAACACTAGCCTTTCTCAATGAACAACTTGCCAGGCACTGTGCTAGATGAGTTGACATATGTTATCTCATTTTTTTTTTCAGTTTCATTCTCGTTGCCCAGGCTGCAGTGCAATGGCTCGATCTCAGCTCACTGCAACCTCCACTTCCCAGGTTCAAGTGATTCTCCTACCTCAGCCTCCTGAGCAGCTGGGATTACAGGCATGCGCCACCACGCCCGGCTAATTTTTTTGTATTTTTAGTAGAGACAGGTTTTCTCCATGTTGGTCAGGCTAGTCTTGAACTCCTGACCTCAGGTGATCTGCCCACCTCGGCCTCCCAAAGTGCTGAGATTACAGGCATGAGCCACCGCGCCCGGCCCATATGTTATCTCATTTAATTCTCACAGCAATTCTGTAATTATTCCCTATTCCTATGTTGCAGATGAAGACGGAATAGCTCAGAAAGGTTAATTAACTTGCTCAAGGTCTCACAGATAATAATGAGAGCTGGGATTCAAGGCACCTGTGAGGCTTACGGGGTGAGGACTCAGTAGTGACTGGGATGTGGCCTTGCCTTCTCTGCCTTCTGAAGAGCCAGTTCTGTTTGTTCAGCTCCTCCTATGAAAGGGCAACAGGACTTTCTGGGATTTTCAGGCATAACCCTGAAGTTCAGGTAGAAGTTGTTTTCCCCAAATCTTTTGAGCCAGGGGCTTGTAGCCTTCCCAAAAGGGAACACAGTGGACGCATGGCTAGCGGGGACTGAAAGCGGAAGCCCGAGCAGCCGGCTACAACCCTCATTTATAGCAATACCTCTGCGGGGTGTGTGAGATCAAAAGCTCACAATATTGTGGGGAGCACTGAAGAGGGCCTAAGCCCCAAGCAGGATGAGTCAAGAGGATTCTGGCTCCTGAGCACTGTAAGCAGATGCCAAAGAGGCATCTCTGGCCCCTTCATGAGGTGGGCCTGTGGTGCCAGGCGGCCAAGCCCACTAGGTGGCAGCAGAGAACCAGTCAGTGGCCAGCGAGGTCTAGCAGGTACAAATCCTAACCCTGGGGCTGGTGTGGGCGCTGAGCTGCCTCACAGTAACAGTTCACACTATGGTTGCTAGGCGTATTCTGTGCCACGTGCTGTACCAAGCACTTCCAACAGGATCTCGTTTAACTCTCACCATGAACCTATGAAGCAGATGCTGCTATTATCCCTTCCATTTCAGATGCATGCACTGGGGCTTTCAGAGGTTTGAAATCTGCCCAAGGTCACACACACTGAAGAGATGAAGTGCAGGTGGTTTGGACTCTAGAGCTCCTGCTGTTAGTTTGGGACTATATTGCCAGGGGAGAAAAGGAAGCCACTTGGAAGTGTTGAAAATGAAGGCAGGTAGGGCCTGACTTGGGCTGGCTTTGGTGTGGACTCTGAGGCCCAAGGCCAGCTCAAAAACAGAGACTAAGAACCTAGTTAGACGGAACTTCTAGGGGGCTTCCAGGAAACAGGATGTGGTAGGTTTTTCAAGTTGAGGTGCCCAGGGAACCCTTATTTGAAGAAGCGATAGCCAGCTTATCCTGTTCACATAACCCTGAAAGGGCCAGGCACCTCAGAAGCTGCAAACCACTCAAAGACCCAAAGGGATGCCTGTGAAAGAGCTGGTCAGGTCTCCCTCGTTGAGCTCAAAGAACAAACAAGGGCCAGGTGCGGTGGGTCGCGTCTGTAATCCCAGCACTTTGGGAGGCAGAGGTGGGCGGACCACTAGAGGTCAGGAGTTCGAGACCAGCCTGGCCAACATAGCAAAATCCTGTCTCTACTAAAAATACAAAAACTAGCTGGGCATGGTGGTGCATACCTGTGGTCCCAGCTACTTAGGAGGCTGAGGCAGGAGAATCGCTTGAACCCAGGAGGTGGAGGTTGCAGTGACCCGACATCACACCACTGCATTCCTGCCTGGGCAACAGAACAAGACTGTCCCCCAACCCACCCACCAAAAAAAATCTCAAACAAGCTGGAGAGCATGTTCCCAGACTGGCCATTGTGTGCCCAGCGTGCTGAGTCTGGTCCTGTAGCATCCTCTGGGGGAGGGGATGATGCCAGCTGCCTGTCATCTCCACCCTGGAAGAATGCCAGGGCACACTCAATCCCCAAGTCAGCTCACATCACCAGAGAACTTGAATGAGACCTGGGAACTTCACCTTGCCCTGAGATCCAGGTCAGTACTCCCTCCTCTGTGGTCTTGCCACCAGTCATACACGGGCCAGGCTATTATAGAACCCAGCTCAGTGCAATGGACTTTTCAGCTCAGAACTGCATCCCTCTTTGTAGACTAGTACTCACCGCTAGGACTTTCTGGGATTTTCAGGCATAACCCTGAAATTCAGGTTGAAGTTGCTCTCCCCAAATCTATTGACACAAGGGGCTTATATCCTTCCCAATTTTTGCACAAAATTCCCTGAGATAGCCTCCACTCTGGGAACTCAGTCTAAGTCATGCTCTATTGTTCTGCCTCAAGGTCTCCAACTGGTTGTTCTTTCTGAAATGCTCTCTCTCCATCTTTTCATGGCTGACTGCTTCTTACCATTTAGGTCTCAGTTTAAATTTTCCCTCCTTTACAGATAGGCTCTCCCTGTCTTGCCTAATAAAGATCAACCCTTCTTTGTTTTCTTTCTCCCTTACCATTTTCAGTGGTGACTATCCAGTATCTGGTGGGTTGGTACTGCCCTTACACAGGACAGCCTTTGTCCATAGCTCACGATGGAAACCAGAAAAATCACAGGATCTGAAAGGAATGGGTCCTCAGGTATTATGGGAAAGGGGACCTTAGAGGTCATTTAATCTAAGTCTTGAGCTGCTAGGACTGTCATATTCTGGTGGGGTTTTTTTTCTTTGTTTGTTCACAATGGCTATGGAGAGCTGGTGAGCAAAGGTGACTGTTGTGTCCCACTGAAATGCTTCTGGGCTGTCCAAGATAGATCATGATGTTAAGTGGAATCAGCTCTGGGGTCAATTATTAAGTGAGTGCAGAAGTAACTGTGATTTTTGCACTGTCGGACTTTGCTGTTTGATATTAAATACATTCTTAAATAAATGTGGTTATGTTATGCATCATTTTAATGGGCATTTCTCACTTTATGTATTTTTGCTAAAGACTTATCACTTGTTCTTTGTTGTATGTTTATTTTAGACTATGGAAATGTTAGACAAAAAGCAAATTCGAGTGATTTTCTTATTCGAGTTCAAAATGAGTTATAAAGCAGCAGAGACAATCTGCAACATCGACAACGCATTTGGCCCTGGAACTGCTAACGAATGTACAGGGCAGTGGTGGTTCAAGAAGTTTTGCAAAGGAAATGAGAGCCTGGAAGATGAGGAGCTGGCCATTGGAAGTTGACAACGACCAGTTGAGAACAATCGTCGAAGCTGATCCTCTTTCAACTACACTAGAAATTGCCGAAGAACTCAACGTTGATCATTCTACAGTTGTTCAGCATTAGAAGCAAATTGGAAATGTGAAAAAGCTCATTTAGTGGTTGCTTCATGAGCTGAGCGAAAATTTAAAAAATGGTCTTTTTGAAGTGTTGTCTTATCTTATTCTACATAACAACAAGGAAGAATTTCTCAATCGAGTTATGATGTACAATGAAAAGTGGATTTTATATGATAACTGGCAATGACCAGCTCAGTGGTTGGTCTGAGAAGAAGCTCCAAAGCACTTCCCAAAGCCAAACTTGCACCGAAAAAAGGTCACGGTCACTGTTTGGTGGTCTCTGCTGGTCTGATCCACTACATCTTTCTGAATCCCGGTGAAACCATTATATCTGAGAAGTATGCTCAGCAAATCAATGAGTTGCACCGAATAGTACAACACCTGCAGCTGGCATTAATCAACAGAAAAAGCCCAATTGTCCATGACAGCACCTGACCACATGTCACACAACCAATGCTTCAAAAGTTGGAATAAATTGGGCTACGAACTTTTGCCTCATCTGCCATATTCACCTGACCTCTCATCAACCGACTACCACTTCTTCAATCATCTTAACAACTTTTTGCAGGGAAAATCCTTCCACAACCAGCAGGATGCAGAAAATGCTTTCCAAGAGTTCATCGAATCTTGAAGCATGAATGTGTATGCTACAGGAATAAACAAACTTATTTTTCATTGGCAAAAATGTCTTCATTGTAATGGTTCCTATTTTGATTAATAAAGGTGTGTTTGAGGCCGGGCGTGGTGGCTCATGCCTGTAATCCCAGCACTTTGGGAGGCTGAGGCAGGTGGATCATGAGGTCAGGAGATCGAGACCATCCTGGCCAACATGGTGAAACCCTGTTTCTACTAAAAATACAAAAATTTGCCAGGTGTGGTGGCGTGCACCTGTAGTCCCAGCTACTCAGGAGGCTGAGGCAGGAGAATTGCTTGAACCTGGGAGGCGGAGGTTGCAGTGAGCTGAGATCCTGCCACTGCACTCCAGCCTGGGTGACAGAGCGAGACTCCATCTCAGAAAAAAAAAATATGTTTGAGCCTAGTTATAATGATTTAAAATTCATGGTCCGACACCGCAATTACTTTTGCACCAACCTAAATGATGTCTAAGTAGGTCATATTCTACCTGCAAAAAGAAAATTTCATCTATCCCTTTCACATAGATGGAAACCCACTATCTCCAGTGGACAGTTAACACCAAAGGCATCACAGAGAACTCATGGAGCTCAGCTGAGGAGGTTTCAGGGATTTTTCTATTTCCTTTTCTTGATTATGAGAGTCTGGGACTAGATGCTCTCCAGACCTGTGCCTAAAGACTCTTCAACCCTTTGAGATGGAGATGAGGGAGGGAATAGGGAACCCAGTTTAGTTTGGATTTCAGATCCTTTTGTGGTTCATAAGCGTGATGATTGGGTTTCCATGTTCACGTTAGATATGCCTCCCTCAAACCTTGTTACAATGACATGGGCACCTTACCTATCTGACATGAGAAAAACAAACGTGGATTTCAGATAAACAAAAAATAACTTTTTTAGTGTATATGTCCCATAGAATATGTGGACATATTTATCCTAAAAATATTGTATGGGACATAGTTGTATTAAGAAACTGTTCATTGTTTATCTGAAGTTCAAATTTAACTGGGCATCCTATATTTTATGTGACATGGCAATCCTATGGAGGAGGGACCAACATTTAAAATAAATGGCTTCCCTAGGATAGAGCACTGGGACTGGGGAAAACAGAGGCCACAGTCAGCTGTGACTTTTTGAAGGAGGGAATAAAGTTGGTTTCTTTCATGCCAATTTAGCAATTACAGACGACCCCGTCAGAAATCTAAACCCGTGACTATCATGGGACTCAAAACCAGGAAAAAAAATAAGTCAAAACGATTAAGAGCCAGAGAAGCAGTCTTCATACACGCGGCCAGCCAGCAGACAGAGGACTCTCATTAAGGAAGGTAAGAGCGTTGCCTTCTCGCCATAATCATAGTCCTCTTCTCCCAGAATAGGATTTGGGAAATTCTGGCTAAGTCCTCTGCCTACCCTCATTGCCCCGCTGATGTGTGACATCAACAGAATTTCTCCGCAACGTCTGTCAGTCTCCAACTTCAGAGGGCTCACAAAGCCTCCTCCTGAATCCTCTCTCAGTCCTCCAAGACTACCAAGAAGAAAAGCAATTATTCAGGATGGCATCTTGCTGGGGAGAAGCAGCCTCCCTGAGGTAGATGTGTTCTCCTGTCACTTAAAGAACCACTTCTCCTGGTCTGAGTAGTAAGAGGCACATTTGCTGTTGCTGCACCATTTGCCAAGGCTCTGAGTTTGAGGTATGGGATGTATTAAAACAATTTAATGAAGAATTAAGATTCCATTCTGTCATTTTGAACACAGGGTTCAGTCCTATATTATTCACTTGAGAGGACTGGTGAGTTTGACTTTCATTTCTTTTTTACAACTGGGAAGGGCAAATTACACATAAAATGTCCCAGCGGAAAGGGGTCATGTGTCGAAATCCCCACTCTTCTGTCTCACCTCTCCCTGTTGTTTTAAACTGGGGCTCATTAATATAATTCTATGGGGATCAGACCTTTGAAATTCATGAGGACAGTAAGAGAGCAGAAAAATACACAATAATAAGGAAAGGAGCTTCCATTATTGGTTTTTAACGAGCGTACTTGAATTACGGCCACTGCAGTTTATGGATATTTTTTGTTGTTCATTTGTATGTGTTATAGTTAGAAAAAAAAAGAATCCTAGCCAAGGGACTTGAACCAGAGAGAAGCAGAAATTGACTTAAGTAGGAAGGGAAACACATTGTTAGATAAAGTCAGGTCCTGGGCTTCCTTGGCTTGTTTTGGGTGGAGTGCCTGGGGACAGGCTGAAGCCCCTGTGTGGGGTGGTTTCCTTTGCTGAAAAGCTGGGCTGGAAGATGTTGTGCTCAGTGCTCAACCTCATGCACCCTCGCGAGGCACAGGCAACGGGTGCTCTGGGAAACACACGTTATGTATCATAGCCTCTGTTTGTCTGTAGGATTGACAATAACTTTGTCAAAGTTATTATTATCCAATAATAACTTTGGAGAAAAATAACTCCTCTTATTTTGTTAGCCACAGCCCTGGGCCAGGGAAGGTGGAGAATCAGTAAAAATGCATTTTGTTTGTTTCTCTAGAAGTTTATGGTGCAGAGTCAAATTGAAGGCAAATGAGGAATATTTTTTCACCAAATAATAACTCAACTTGAAAGTCTTTTTTGCTTTTGTTTGTAGTTTCTTCTTTGAACTTAATTTTCAGTTAGTAGGAGGGGTTAGAAACCTGAGCTATTGCTAAAGCCCTTGATATGAATGAAAGAAGCAGGTGCAAATCCCCTCACAGAGAGAAACCAAAGGGTCCTGGCTATGGATATTGGTCACCTAGCGAGGATGCTGTTGTGGGTCTTTATGAGATGATGAATAGGGTGGCTTTGGATGCATTAATGATGCCCACATGCTCCTTCTGTTAGGTGTCCTGTGCCCTGACCCTACAAGATGCCAAGAGAAGATGCTCACTTCATCTATGGTTACCCCAAGAAGGGGCACGGCCACTCTTACACCACGGCTGAAGAGTAAGTTCAAAACCAGACCCAGCAGGGCTTCCAGTTTGCCGTTTGCTGACACAGCCTGCTGACTTCCACCAGCACATGCCTGCTCATAAATCTCCCTAGTGTTTATCTCCCCAGACAGTAACATCCCTGGCAACAAGGGGAGGAGATTCTGTGCTTCTGTAAGGGGCTCAGTCAAGCTTCTCTGAGGCCAAACAGGCAGGAATATGGGAATGGTATAAGGTTGGATCTTGCCATTTTTGGGTGCACTTTTGACTATTGGGTCTTATCTGTAGGTTCCCAAGTGGAAAAACATCTGTTCAGGATCACAATGCCTCTTTCCTCAATCCTTTTTCTGCCTCCTCCACTCAAATTCCTGAAGGTGGTTTGCAGACAGAATAAAAGTGAGTTGCCAAGGAGCCAGTAAGGATGACGGGCAGGTGTGTGTGACTCCGCCCACAGCCAGACTCGAGAGGACGATGGAGGTCACAGCCTTTGCAGTATAACTTTATCATAAGGAAAGGCATTGGGTATTATGAGTGAATTAAAAATAAGTATTTATATGATTAAGCATTTCTAAATGCTAAGCATTGTATACTGGCGTGAGACACTTGTTTTTATCTTTGAAAAAACTCACAACTTAGTGGGAGAGTTAGGCATGAGATTAATTTCAGCAAATGTAAGTGCGGTAATGAAAACCCAGAGGCTGCAGGGACATATTCTGTATGTGCTGGGAATGGGAAAGGGACATACTCTGTACGTGCTGGGTGGCAGGGGCAGGGGAGGCCCCACCCTCTGCGTGGGACTCTAACAGGACAACACCCTCTTACGTGGTCTGTCCAGAACTCCCTGTGAACCTGCTCTTTCTTTGGAAAGAGCTGTTGAACAATCTTTGTTAACAGTCAACCGCAGGGACCAGCAAGATGTAAAGCCCAACAAAGGCACTGAGGAAGAGTTCAGGCAGACAGCATTTCCTCAGAAGACCCTGGTATAAGATCCTCTAATATCCCTGGCCAATTGGAGATGAGGGCGGCGGTATCCTCTCAGAAAATGTCCTGACAGCAAAAACATACTCTTTGAGGGAGGGGAGCCCATTGCCCGTGCTATTAGTTAGGGTATCGTTTCAGCTTGTGTATAATCACTCAACAGACTCTTTAAAATATACTTTTATGTCTCGTGTAAAAATTCAAGAGTAAAGAGTTCAAGGCCTGTTCGTTTTCTTCTTGCTGGTTACTCCCTTGGGATGTCACTTTTGTCCCCATGGCTGAAGATGTTGTGCCATCACCTCCACATCTTGCCAACAGAAAGCAGGAGGTGAAGGAGAGGCTAGGACCATTCCTTTCAAGGGGCACACGTCACTTCTGCTTATTGCTCCACCCCCCGCCCCCCGCCCCGTGGCACCCACCCTGGTGGGTATCATTCTTGCTGTGTTGTAAATGAAGAAAGGTTTAGAGAAATTAGGAAATGTGTGGCCAGACATGGTGGCGCTGGGATTTAAATCCAGGTCTGTTTGCCTCCAGAGTCCATGCTCTTAAGTGTTATGCTGCAGGCCAGCAGAGGCAAATATTTGCACAATCCCATCCAACGAGAGGCTAGGGCAGAGGTCAGCATCTCTCAGTGTGAAGCTGGAGGCTGATGCTAGTCAGCTCAGTAGGCTGAAAGTGGAGTTGTCCTTTGCCATGTAGGGCCATCACGCCCAGCTGGGGAACCTCATAGCCAGGTGTACCCACAACCTGAACAAGGTAACTTTCAGGGTCTAGTCAGGAAGGAACCAACTAGATGGTTCAACATAGAGACTTTAATATAAGAAGCTGGTTAAACAGGCATGGGACTGAGACTGAGGAGGCAAAGAAGGCATCGGGGCAACCAAGGCTGTACCCACAGAATGCTGCTTCTACCCCCGTGTCTGGGGGAACAAATGGAAGGGTGAGGCCATCAGGACCTAGAGTTGGGAGGAGGGACGCCACAGAAATGGGACCCAGATCTCTAAGGAGAGATTTTTGTTTGGCTGGTTCTGGTGTCTCAAGAGCTTAGAAGTGAGGGGCATGAATCAAATACTCAGGCCTCTGAGGTCAGCCAGTGCTCTGCTGGGGAGGGGCATAATGAAGCTGGCTCTGACAATGCCGGAAAACGAGCTGGTGCTTGGCATATACAGACAATGTGAGCATTGCTGGGGTGATCCTGACAGGAGCCAGAAGCACACTGGAAGGAGCTGCTCCTTCTTGATGCCCCAGGTTTGTAGGCACCCTCTAGAGTACTCTAATGGGAGCCAGTGGGCAAAGGAGAAATGGCATTTGCAGAGTCCAGTCCCAGCATCACAGAGCAGAGCATAGAAAGGTAGGTTTGGAGTTGAGGGACAATGGCTTAATAAAGGGCAAAGGGGGTTATGACCACTATCATGTGAAAGAACCCCTTGACTGAAGGCACAAGCTTTCTGTGTCTTGCAACCTGAATGACGTGCATAAGCAGGGTCAGGTGGGTTATATGACATTTTCCTTGAGAACAGGAGGGAGCCTCTGGATTCCAGCACAAAAGAAAAATACCCACTCAACCCGTATGCGTGGGAGCTATCCTTTAAAGAGAAAGTAATTCCTTTTGACATTTTGCTGTCTGTAGAAGGGTCAGATGGCCAAAGCTTCCAGCACAATGAAACACTTAACTTCAGTCTGTGAGTGTAGGAACCCCTGAATACATGGAACATCATCATCTTGTGCAGGTACTGAAGGAGATCGGTCCAGAAAATAAGTAACTGCACATGGCCACCAATGTCAAAAGTCATTCCTCTCATGAAAAGTCCCTGCCCCCATTGCTGTTTGTTTAAATAGGTGCGATGGAGGTAGGGGAATGGGGCCATCTTCTTTTTTTTTTTTTTAATTTTTTTGCATAAAATCCAGATCCTGCACAATGGGGCAATCTTCATTAAAACAATGCATCCCTAAGATCTGAGAATATTTATCCTTCTCACAATTGTGCCAGCAGGTGGAATGAAGAATGATGCAAAATAAGTTCCCACATCCAGCCAAGAAGGACTACATACCTGCTTTGGGTATTATGTATCTCTTTGAAACCTCAGTGGAGAGCAGTTCTCACAGTTGGGTGGACACAAGTCATCCATGGAACTTGTTAAAATGCAGATTTCTAGGTGCTGCCACCTAAGAGGCTGATTGGGTAGGCCAGGGGTGGAGTCCTATGATCTGCACCTTAACGTGCATCTCAGGTGATTCTGCTGCAGGTGGTATTTGGAAGATACTCTGAGGCACCCTGCCAAGCAGGGCAGTGGGTTCTTCCAATGTGTCAGGCATACCCTGGTGCTTTTCGCTCTCAGTCACTTGGGCATGTTGTGAGTACCACGTGACCATGCATAAAGTGCTGGAACAGAGCTCTGTCTGTGTCAAGATGTTCAAGTGGATGCCACAGGGTAAAATGAGAGCACAGGCATGTTGGGAGTTGAATCAGCTGCCTTCAGTCACGAGAACACACTGAACACTCCTTGTGACAGCTTCAGTTCAGGAAAGAGTGACTCTGCAGGAAAAGCACTGGCCTGGGAGACCTGGATCTGGCCCAAATTCTGGTGCTCACTTGCTTGGTCTCCAGTTCCAGTTGCTGTGAATGTTGGTTCTGCCACTTACTGGTTGTGCAGCCCTGGGCACTTGACCAGCATAATGTCAGCTGTAAAATGAACATCATTCCTAACTCCGAGGACTGTGGTTAGGATGAAATAAAAGCATATATGTGGGGGTGCCTAGCCCAGTGCCTGGCACAAATTGGTGCTCAATGAATGGTAGTCACTATGGTTATGGTAATGTTGATGAATCTTCATAGGTCTCAGCTTCCTGATCTATAAAGTGGGTGGACTGACCTACATAAGTCAGAGTTTCCATCTAGCACTGTCATCCCATGGTTTGCTCTATCCTGTTTGGAGACGGACAGGATAAGCTTGATGTCTCCTCAGCCTTGAGACAGAAGTTGTCCAGTAGATGGTACTGAGCAAAAGTCTCTCCAGCAGAAGCCTTAGTTAAACCTTGCTTCTCTTGTAGCTGCTCAGTCTCTTATAAGTCACTCAGCTCTGCAGAAACTTTCTTAGCGAGTTGACAACCACAGATAACAGAGTCAGTTCTGTCGATTTTGATCATGCTGTGATCAGGCAGATGTGAGCTAATTGATGATGCTTCCCGGAGTGAACAGCTCCAGGCCCTGTTTCCAGGGTCTTTGTGGTAACTTTGTGGTAACTGTAATGCTTCCCAGGGGTCACTGAACACAGGGCCCAAGAGGCTGATGTAGACCCCCAGATTGGCACCCTGCTGCTTAGACAAGATCCTTCTCAATAAGTAATGCCACAGCTTTGCTGTAGGTTCAGCCCAGACACTTCTCCCTAGGGCTGCAAGGAGCAAAGCGGGGAGTTTAGGGAAGGGAGGGCACGAACATAATTGAGACGGATTCAGGTTCAAATCCAACCTCTGTTTTGTGCTAGCTCTGTATGATCACCAGCGAGTCATGTATCCTCTGCCTTTTATTTCCTCTTCTGTGAAAATAGAGGATGATAAATTGTGTCTACCCTCCAGTGTTGATGTGAGAATTGAATAAGCTAATGAATGTTTAGCACAGCACCTGGCTTTTAGTACATGAGTCAGTGTTAATTTCTATTTTCTCTTTGTGGGCTGAGTTGGAGAAAATGTTTTAAAACAGCCTGATGAGAAGAAAAGACAATTTAGCCCCAATAAATACATTGTCCACATAAAGACCAGTTGCTATGGCACTTCTCGTACCTGGAACTTGGGTGCCTGGGCTATGCCAATTAGCAGCGTTCCTGTGGGCACACACTTGAGAGGCTCCTAAAGACCTGTGTTAGATCCAGGTGCTGGAGGCCTGGTGGGGTGCCCAGTGTGGGAGGTGGGAAACTACTTGGACACTGGGAGATGCTGCTCTGGGTCGTCAAAGTCCATATGAAGAGGAAGACTGATTTATGCTTCATCATAATGTAGAACAATGTTTCATTGACAAAGTGGATTTGTCTATCTCTTGGGCCAGGGCCGCTGGGATCGGCATCCTGACAGTGATCCTGGGAGTCTTACTGCTCATCGGCTGTTGGTATTGTAGAAGACGAAATGGATACAGAGCCTTGATGGTTGGTAAAGTTCCCACTGCTGAAATCCCTCCAGGTCCAGGGCCCTCTTTCCAGTTCTTTCCTCTGAATCTCTGGAGAGTCACATAATTGCCTCATTATAACCTTCACCTCTGATTCCGGCTTCTGATGCCTCTTTCGCTACATTGTACTTTGGCAACTCTACCTTTGCCTCTGCTCAGGCATGAACCTCAACCAGGAACTTGCCCTGTGTCTTAGTCTGTGACTATAACATAATACGAGAGACTGTAATTTATAAATAAATGAAATTCATTTGGTTTACAGTTGGGAGGCTGGGAACTCCAAGATCTAGGGGCCACACCTGGTGAGGACTTCTTGCTGTGTCATATCATAGTGGAAGGCATCACATGGGCAAGAGAGTGAGAGAGCAAGAGGGAGCTGAACTCATTTTTTTTTTTTTTCTTGAAACAGGAAATCCTGGGATGGAGTGCAGTGGTGATCATGAGTCACTGTAGCCTTGACCTCCTGGGCTCAAGCCATCCTCCTGTCTCAGCCTCCAGAGTAGCTGGGACCACAGGCACGTGCCACCACACCGGCTAATTAAAAAAAACCTTTTTTTTGTAGAGACAAGGTCCCACTATGTTGCCCAGGCTGGTCTCAAACTCCTGGGCTAAAGTGATCCTGCCTCGGCCTCCCAAAGTGTTGGGACTACAAGTGTGAAACACTCCACATATGGCCCAAACTCACTTTTATAACCAACCTACTTTTGCAATAACAAACACACTCCTGTAATAACAACATTAATCCATTCATGAGGACAGAGCCCTTGTAACTTAATCACCTCTTAAAAGTCCTACCTCTTACCATTGTTGCATTGGGGATTAAGTTTCCAATACACGAATTTTGGGGGACACATTCAAACTATAGCACCTGTCTCTTTGGTTCTACTCATAGCAGACTTGGGTACCTGGATGTTGTGTGTAGCTAAGCACTGACGGTTTATAGGGCACAGGGGAAGGGGTTTGAGGTTCCCTTATAGCAAACAGGAGTATATTAGACACCTCAGGTTTTACCACTTCTGGGAATTCTTGCTGGTTCTGTTACTCCACTTTGTGACCTGCTCTTCCTACTTTTCTTCTTCACCCCTTTCCTCACTGGTTACCTGTGAATTCCAAGTTCTTCTGACTCTACACTAAGCATCCCAGGATATCATCAGTGCGATGAGGAAACCATCCTTCCTGCATCAGCACAAAGGGTCACTTGTGTGTTTTTTAACAGGCTGCATCCTTCTTAGACGGCCAAAGGTTTTAATAGTATTTTTTTCTTCTTTACCCAAATATGCAGGAAGCTAACACAATTACACAATCCAATCTTCTGGTACCAGTATCCTCCATGAATGGGAAACATCAACTGAGTTTATAAGCTATAAAAACTACAGGTTTCAGCAATCTTGCTTAAAGCCAGGTAGCACTTCAGCACTTCAGCACCCGAAGGCATTCTCCATAGATCTCGCTGTCTCTCTTTCTTGTTATTACATATCTGAAAGCTTTTCAGGTTGATGCATAATGGAAAAAAAGTATCTTTCCAAAAGATGTTGGAAAGTCCCATTCCTCATTCAGCAAGCACTTCATTTAGAGGAAAAGGTCCTGTGAAAGAGAGGAGGGTTGGTGTGGGGTGGGGACTGAAGCTTGGCAAGCTGATGAGAAGAAGGTGAGAGATACAACTCTGGATTCTTTCCCTCTTTGCCAAGAAACTTGGGCAGTCTCATGTCTCATGTCTCCTGTTCCCCAATGTCTTTCCAGAGCATAAATACAAATACAAACCATCAAAGGCAAGTCAAGTCTGGGGGCTGACACACC
Organism: Pan paniscus; assembly: GCF_029289425.2. Classification (NCBI taxonomy): domain Eukaryota; kingdom Metazoa; phylum Chordata; class Mammalia; order Primates; family Hominidae; genus Pan; species Pan paniscus. The sequence continues at coordinate 118,672,024 of NC_073260.2, read as the reverse complement.
CACCGAGCATAGACCTCTAGTGTGCTGACATCTAGTGGGAAGGAGGAGGAGTTGATGAATCTGAACAAGACTCCAATATTGGAGGAAATACTTGAGGAAAGTCTTGGGTTAGAAAGTTAGGGATAGAATTCCTGCTCATACGGCTGTCCACAACAGGTCAGTAGGGGAGGACTTTAATCTCTGCCATAGAACTCCATTTGTAACTCTAGCATGGGGTTATGACATTGCCTTGTAATTGGCTATTTACTTTTTGCCTCTTCGACCCCTCCGCTTTCCCCTATGTATGAACCACAACAGAGAATATTTCTAACTCATCTTCCTATCTCCAGTGCCTAGCACAGTGCCTGGCACATGGTAGTCACTCAACTGTGTTGCATTAGGACTTAGTCCCATTGTCTGCCATTGAGTTGCTTGGAGACTAGAATTCAACTTCTCCAAGATTCACTAGCTCTATTCTACACCCAGACATGTTGGAAATCTGTGATGTAACACAATGTATATCCATTTTTATTTAACACATATTTTCTTCTATATTTTGATTTCATTAAATATTTGTATATCAAAAACAAAATGTTTAGTCTTTCAAGAAGTAAAGCTATACAAACTCAATATGTTGGTACTCATTTCCTAACTAACTATAATTATTAGCTTGATCCTACTGAACACAAATGCAGTAATTTTTCTTTTCTGCTTCGATGCTCTCATCTTAAATTCATTTAATTGAAAAATAACAGAGAGTCTTAATGTCATGTGCTCAGACACTGTGAACATTTTGCTTGGTAAGTTTCAAATTCAAACTCTATGCCTCCATTCCTCTAGGATTAGATCAGTGGTTTGTAGTTTCTGAGACTTTTTACTGAGAGGGAATCGTGTTTAAATTTCCTGGTTTATTTAATTTCCATATTTATTTTTTAAATTAATATTAAAATCTTATTTTGAGATTTTCATATATCTAGAAAAGCCAGTTTGGAGATCAGCAGTCTAAGAAGTTTAGGCAAAATTATGTAAAATAGTGCATTAAGTATTGCATTTAATTACATAATTACCTCCCTTTCTGTCTTCAGTGATTCTATTTTCATTTTAAAGCAAAGGGATGTAAATGACATTAAATATGAGCTTTTGGCATGTGAATTACTCCACCTTTAACAATCTTCATTAAGCTTGAAATGTCTACTTTTCAACTTCCATTTGTCCACAGAGAGGCTGGTTGGAATTTAGATCTCTTAAAATTTCTCCCTTGGTTAACAATTCCCCTGAGCCCTGGAAAACATCTTTTGAAAGGAAAGGCTGCTTTTTGTAGCAACCTGTTTCTGCAAGAGGAAGTGGGAAATGATTTGTAATAAACTGAACAGTGGTTTTTATATTAACCAGTTTTACATCTTCACTTGGAAGTTCAGGACAAAATACTTTTGATTCTTGGAGAATTTCATGGCCCTTGCTCTCAGCTCAGTCTACACTCATGTGTCAAGGCACTGTGTTTTTCAATGCATGGTCAGTGGTCACCTGCACTGGAATACTTTGGGGTTCTTGCTAAAAGGCAGATTCTGGGATCATCTCTGGTGGTGGGATTCAGGAATCTATATTTTAAAATGTACACCCAGTTTTAATGTAAATACAGAGAACTGGCAGTGAACCGGTAGAGTGGATCATACTCTTAACCTATGGTGAGTGAGAGGCTTAAAAAAAAAAGAAAAAGAAAAAAATGGTAATTGACAAGGGCAGTTTTATTTTTTTTCCCAATCAGTACACCTTTTATATCCTTTTCCAGTTTATTGCATTAGTTATTTGCAACTTCCAGTATGATGCTGAAAAGGAGTGGTGAGACAGGACATCCTTGCTTTGTTCCTGATCTTAGCAGAAAAGCTTCAAGTATGATGTTAACTGTTGATTTTTTGTACCTAGATATTCTTCAGCAAACTTGAGTAAGTTTCCCTTTATCCCTAGTTTATTGAGAGTTTTAAATTATGAATGGGTGTTTGATTTTGTCAAATGCTTTTTCTACATCTATTGATACAATCTTGCAAATTTCTTCTTTAGTCTATTGATGTATCAGAATAATTCATTTCTCTTTTTCTTTCTTTCTTTTTTTTTTTTTTTTTTTTTTTGAGATGGGGTCTCATTCTGTCACCCAGGCTGGAGTGCAGTGGCTCAATCTCAGCTTACTGTAACCTTCACCTCCCAGGCTCAGGTGATCCTCCCACCCCAGCCTTCCAAGTAGCTGGGACCACAGGTGTAAGCCACCACGCCTGGCTAAATTTTTTTGTATTTTTTTGTATTTTCGGTAGAGACGGGGTTTCACCATGTTGCCCAGGCTGGTCTCAAACTCCTGAGCACAAGCAATCCACCTGCCTCAGCCTCCCAAATCCCTGCTGGGATTACAGGCGTGAGCCACCACGCCTGGCCTGATTTCTCAATATTGAACCAGGTTTGCATACCTGGGATAAATCCTACTTTGTCATGGTATGTAATTCCTTTTATACATTGTTAGTTTGACTTGCTAATATTTTGTTGAGATTTTTTGCATCTGTATTCATGAGTGATATTGAGCTGTAGTTTTCTCTTTTTGCAATATCTGTCTGGTATTAGGGTAATGCTGGCCTCATAGCAATGAGTTACAAAGTATTCCCTTTGCTTCTATCTTCTGAAAGAGGTTATAGAGAATTGGTATAATATCTTTCTTAAATGTTTGGTAGAACTCACCACTGAACTCATCTGGGTCTGGTGCTTTCTGTTTTGGAAAGTTATTATTGATTCAATTTTTATAATAGATATAAATCTCTTCAGATGGTCTAGTTCTTCTTGCGTGGATTTTGACAGATTGTGTCTTTCAAAGAATTGTTACATTCACCTAGGTTTTCAAATTTGTGAGCATAGTTCATAGTATTCCTTGCTTATCCTTTTCATGTCCATTATTATTTCTGATAATAGTAGTTTGTGCCTTCTTTTTATTTCTTAGCCTGGCTAAAGGCTTATCAATTTTATTGATCTTTTCCCAGAATCAGCATTTGGTTTCATTGATTTACTCTACTGACTTTTTTTTCTTTCTTTCTTTCTTTCTTCTTTTTTTTCTAGAGACAGGGTCTCATTCTGTCACCCAGACTGGAGTGCAGTGGCACAATCATAGCTCACTGTTACCTTGAACTCCTGGGCTCAAGCAATCCAATCCTCCTGGCTCAGCCTCCTGAGTAGCTAGGACTACAGCTAGCTACCATAGTAGCTAGGATTATAGCATGTGCCTCCAGGTCTGATTAATTTTCTTTTTTTTTTTTTTAATTTGTAGAGACAGAGACTCACTATGTTGCTCTGGTTGGTCTCAAACTCCTGGCTTCAAGCAGTCCTCCTGCCTTGCCCTCCCAAAGTACTGGCATTATAGGCATGAGCCATTGTGCTCTGCTGATTTCTTGTTTTCAATTTCATTGATTTCTGCTCTAATTTTTATTTTTCCGCTTACTTTGGATTTAATTTGCTGTTCTCTTTATTTTCCTAAGGTGAAAGCTTAGATGACTGATTTTAGATCTTTCTTCTTCTCTAATATACACATTCAATGTCATACATTTCCCTCTAAATACTGCTTGCACTGCTAAGCAGTATCCCACAAATTCTGATATCATACTTTAATTTCATTTAATTCAAAATATATTTAAATTTCTCCTGAGATTTCTCCTTTGACTCATGTGTTATGTAGAAATGTGTTGTTTAATCTCCGAGTGTTGGGAATTTTTCAGTTATCTTTCTGTATTGATTTCTGCTTTAATTCTATTATAGTCTAAGGGCAAACATTGTATAATTTCTATTCTTTTAAATTTGTTAAGATGTGTTTTGTGGCCCAGAATGTGGTTTATCCTGGTGAATGTTCTGAGCTTGAGAAGAAAGTGTATTCTGTTGTCGTTGGATGAAGTAGCCTACAGATGTCTATTATATCTAGTTAATCGAAGATTTTGTTGAGTTACACTTTGTCACAGTATATAATTCCTTTTATATATTGTTAGATTTGATTTGCTAATATCTTGTTGAGTTTTTTTGCATCTATATTTATGAGAGATAACGAATTGTCGTTTTCTTTTCTTGTAATATCTTTGTTTTTGATATTAGGGTAATGTTGGCCTCATACAATGAGTTAGTACTTACTGATTTTTTACCTGCTGGCTTTGTGTTATTTCTGATAGAGAGATGTTGAAGCCTCCAACTGTAACTCCAACTTCATAGTGGATGCAACTATTTTTCCTTGCAGTTCTATCAGTTTTTATCTCATGTATTTTGATGCTGTGTTCTTAGGTACATGCAATGTTAGGTGTTGTTATGTCTTCTTGGAGAATGAACACCTTTATCGTTATGTAATATCCCTCTTTATCCCTGATAACTTTCCTTGAAATCTCCTTCTGAAACTAATATAGGAACTCCTACTTTCTTTTCATTAGTGTTAGCATGGTATATCTTTTTCTATGCACTTACTTTTTTTTTTTTTGAGACAGAGTCTCGCTGTGTCACCTAGACTGGAGTGCAGTGGTGTGATCTCGGCTCACTGCAACCTCCACTTCCTGGGTTCAAGTGATCCTCCTGCCTCAGCCTCCCAAGTAGCTGGGATTACAGGTGTGTGCCACCAAGCCTGGCTAAGTTTTGTATTTTTAGCAGAGATGGGGTTTCACCATGTTGGCCAGGCTGGTCTTGAACTCCTGAGCTCAGGCAATCCGCCTGCCTTGGTCTCCCAAAGTGCTTGGGATTACAGGTGTGAGCCACCATGCCTGGCCTCTACCCACTTACTTTTAATGTACATGTATGTGTCTTTATATTTAAAGAGGGTTTCTTGTAGAGAACACATAGTTGGGTCTTGTTTGTTGATCCACTCTGACAATCTATCTTTTAATTGGTGCATTTAGACCATTGATATTCAAAGTAGTTATTGATATAGTTGGATTGATATCTACCATATTGTTACTGTTTTCTACCTGTTGCCTCTGTTCTTTGTTTCTATTTTTCTCTTTACTCTTTTTCTGCCTTTTGTGATTTTCACTGGACATTTTATATGATTCCATTTTCTCTCCTTTCTTGGCATATCAGTTATAATTTTTTCTTTTTGAGATGGAATCTCACTCACTCTGTCGCCCAGGCTGGAGTGCAGTGGCACGATCTCAGCTCACTGCCACCTCTGCCTCCCAGGTTCAAGTGATTCTCCTGTCTCAGCCTCCTGAGTAGCTGAGATTAAAGGTGCATACTACTATGCTCATCTAATTTTTGTATTTTTAGTAGAGACGGGGTTTCATCATGTTGGCCAGGCTGGAACTCGACCTCAACTGATCCACCCACTTGGCCTCCCAAAGTGCTAGGATTACAGGCGTGAGCCACCACGCCCAGTCCAGTTACACTTCTTTTTTTTTTTTTTTTTTGAGACGGAGTCTCACTCCGTTGCCCAGGCTGGAGTGCAGTGGTATGATCTGGGCTCACTGCAAGCTCTGCCTCCCAGGTTCATGCCATTCTCCTGACTCAGCCTCCCAAGTAGCTGGGACTACAGGTGCCCGCTACCATGCCTGGCTAATTTTTTGTATTTTTAGTAGAGATGTCGTTTCACTGTGTTAGCCAGGATGGTCTCAATCTCCTGACCTCGTGATCCACACGCCTTGGCCTCCCAAAGTGCTGGGATTACAGGTGTGAGCCACCGTGCCCGGCCTTATACTTCTTTTTTACTTTTTTTCAGTGGTTTCCCTAGAGTTTGCAATATACATTTACAACTAATTCAAATTCACTTTCAAATAACACTATACCATTTCATAGGCATTATGAGTATCTTAAAATAAAATAATCCTAATTCCTTCCTCCTGTAAACTAAAAACAAAATCCTAAATCCTCCAAACAACTGAATGGACCCCCTCTTCACCAAGGGGACCCCAGGGAAACCTGAAAAACTGAGTCTTGGCCATGACGGGAAGGGAGGTGAGAGATGCCGCATTATACTCCCTCCCTTTTAGAGTTTTAGGTACAACTGACCAGCATTAATTTTAAAATAGAGATTACAGGACTGACAGAAAGAACTCTTTGTGGCAATATCAAATTAGGAACAAGACAATGCAAGGAAAGGGTTAAATCATGCCCCTCAAACCATAAATTTTTTTTTTTTTAATTAACCCCGTATAATGTGGTATACTTTCCAAACTGACTCTGGTATAGCATCACATGACAGATTGCAGACTCCCTTATCTTAAGCATTCCTTTATACTGACTTCAAGTCTTAAGACAGAGCTGAACTCTTTCAACCAGCTGCTAACTAAAGAATACCTAAAACCCACCTGTGACTTGTAAGTCTCTGCTTTGTGATGTCCTGCCTTTTCACGCTGACCCAATGTATACCTTCCGTGTATTGATTTATGATTTTTACCTACAATTCCTGTCTTCCTGAAACATATAAAACCAAATCATAACCCAACCACCTCAGGCACACTTTCTCAGGACCTCTTGAGACTATTCTCCCGGCCATGGTCATTCATATCGGCACAGAATAAACCTCTTTAAAATATTTTGCAGTTTTTTTCTTTCTGTTAACATTCCTTTCCCTTGTATCATTGCTGTTATTAATTTCAAGTGTATATAAGCATACATAATTAAATACATTGTTGCTATTATTCATTTTTGAACAAACTATTATCTGTTAAATCAACTAAGAATAAGATAAATATGTTGGGTGCAGTGGTGCATGCCTATAGTCTCAGCTACTCAGAGGCTGAGGCAGGAGGATTGCTTGAGCTCAGGAGTTTAAGACCAGCCTGGGCAACTTAGCAAGATCATGTCTCTTAAAAAAAAAAAAGAAAGAAAGAAAAACAAAGTTTTAGGAGGCTGAGGCAGGAGTATCACTTGAACCCAGGAGGCAGAGGTTGCAGTGAGCCGAGATCGTGCCATTATACTCCAGCCTGGTCAACAGAGTGAGACTCTGTCTCAAAAAAGAAAAAAAAAAAAGAAAAGAAAAAAAGAGTTTTTATTTTACCTTCACTTATTCCTTCTTGGATGTTCTTCCTTTATGTAGGTACAAGGTTCTGACCTATGTTATTTTCTTTTTCTCTAAAGAACTTCAAATGTTTCCTGCAAGGCAGGTCTACTGGCAATGAATTCCCTCAATTTTTGTTTGACAAAGTCTTTATTTCTGCTTCACTATTGATGGATAATTTCACAAGAGTGTTCCTTTTGTAGATTCACTCTTCTTATCCTTCCCTTCAGAAATATTCTTTGACAAACTATTGGGTCCCAGGTACTGCACTAGAGCTTTACTTCTATTTAATTCCCACAGCAATTCTGAGAGGTAGGTAGGTATTATATTCCTAGATGCAAACTCAGAATTCAGAAGGTAAAGTGATGAGACTGAAGGCACACAGCAAGCAAGTGGCAGAACCTAGATTAAAACTCATTCTTAAAACTTTGGCTTCCTTCTCTTTTCTTTAATGGATTCAGTTACTTCTTCTCACCCACTCACCTTTATCAACTTACATTTCAGGATAAAAGTCTTCATGTTGGCACTCAATGTGCCTTAACAAGAAGATGCCCACAAGAAGGGTTTGATCATCGGGACAGCAAAGTGTCTCTTCAAGAGAAAAACTGTGAACCTGTGGTAGGTTAAGATCCTTCATAAGGGTATTTTCATGAATGGCTGTTTTTAACTCAAGTGAATACAATTATTTCCATTTAAAAAGCAAGGACAATGTGAATGCACTCATTGCCACTGAACTATATATACCTAAAAATGGTTAAAATGGCAACTTTTATGTGTATTTTATGAGAATAAAAAATAAATAATAATAAAAAGCAAGGGAAGTACAGATATTTTCTTAATTGTGTTGTCACATACCCAGTGTTTCCAGGGTCAATAATGAGAGCCCTACATGTAAGATTCAAAGGAAGAATTTAGTCCTGGATACAATATTCTTTTATGTTTTTAGTTATATTTGCCTTTTTAATGGATTCAGATATATACAGAGGGGAGGGATAAAGTACCTATTATTTATTGTATAGAGGTGTGCTGTCTGATGGCTTAGCCACTAGTCACATGGTGCTATTGAACACTTAAAACACAGGAGTTTGAAATAAGATGTATTATAATACATGTCATATTTCAAAAATATTAGTATGTAGAAAAGAAGATAAATGGTTCATTAATGATTTTTATATTGATTCACCTTGAAATAAATATTCTGAAAATATTAGGTTAAATAAAATATTTTAAGATTAATTTTACATGTTTCTTCTTTTAAATGTAGCTACTAGAAATTTTAAAATTACATATGGCTGGACATGGTGGCTCACACCTGTAATCCCAGCACTTCGGGAGGCCGAGGTGGGTGGATCACCTGATCTCAGGAGCTCGAGACCAGCCTGGCAAACATGGTGAAATCCTATCTTTATTAAAAATACAAAAATTAGCCAAGCGTGGTGGTGCATGCCTGTAATCCCAGCTACTTGGGACGCTGAGGCAGGAGAATCACTTGAACCCGGGAGGTGGAGGTTGCAGTGAGCCGAGATAGTGCCACTGCACTCCAGCCTGGGAGACAAGAGCAAAACTCCATCTCAAAAATAAATAAATAAAATAAAATTACATAAGTGGCTTGTACCATATTTCTATTGGACAGCACTAGTACATATACAACACAGCATAATGGTTGAGAGCACTGACTCTGGAGCCAAATTACTGTGTTTGATTCTTAGCTCCACAACTTACTAGTTGTGTGACCATGGGCAAGCGAGTTAACCTCTCTGTGCCCCAGTTTCCCATTCTGTAACATGAAAATAATAAAAACACTCCCAAAATTGTTGTGAGCATTAAATGAAGCCCTGACACATTTGTTCTGGATACAATATCCTCTTGTTTTATATTTGGTAGTTTCAATGTGCCTTTAGACACAATTACAACGATCTCTGTGGTAAAGATGCAATGTATATAGTGCCTGTAAATAGCATTCAATGATTCGTTAGTTAGGGCTTGAGACTTTTACTGTCACGGAAAATCTAGGTATAGCTAAGCTTTTCAGATTTTGGGAACTCCTTAACCCTATTTTTCTCTACTCTTGCCCCCAACAATCAGCCTATATACTTGTGAAATTTAACAATTACTTCATTGGGCAGAAATTATATGGGAACACTTAGAAATTTCAGTCCACAGGGAAAGTATAAATATGTTAACTATTTTAACTTAATCCCTTCCTAGAAACACATACACTGTTGCCAAGCCTATATTCTCCCTTTCTTGTTCTCACAGGTTCCCAATGCTCCACCTGCTTATGAGAAACTCTCTGCAGAACAGTCACCACCACCTTATTCACCTTAAGAGCCAGCGAAGACACCTGAGACATGCTGAAATTATTTCTCTCACACTTTTGCTTGAATTTAATACAGACATCTAATGTTCTCCTTTGGAATGGTGTAGGAAAAATGCAAGCCATCTCTAATAATAAGTCAGTGTTAAAATTTTAGTAGGTCAGCTAGCAGTACTAATCATGTGAGGAAATGATGAGAAATATTAAATTGGGAAAACTCCATCAATAAATGTTGCAATGCATGATACTATCTGTGCCAGAGGTAATGTTAGTAAATCCATGGTGTTATTTTCTGAGAGACAGAATTCAAGTGGGTATTCTGGGGCCATCCAATTTCTCTTTACTTGAAATTTGGCTAATAACAAACTAGTCAGGTTTTCGAACCTTGACCGACATGAACTGTACACAGAATTGTTCCAGTACTATGGAGTGCTCACAAAGGATACTTTTACAGGTTTAAGACAAAGGGTTGACTGGCCTATTTATCTGATCAAGAACATGTCAGCAATGTCTCTTTGTGCTCTAAAATTCTATTATACTACAATAATATATTGTAAAGATCCTATAGCTTTTTTTTTTTGAGATGGAGTTTCGCTTTTGTTGCCCAGGCTGGAGTGCAATGGCGCGATCTTGGCTCACCATAACCTCCGCCTCCCAGGTTCAAGCAATTCTCCTGCCTTAGCCTCCTGAGTAGCTGGGATTACAGGCGTGCGCCACTATGCCTGACTAATTTTGTAGTTTTAGTAGAGACGGGGTTTCTCCATGTTGGTCAGGCTGGTCTCAAACTCCTGACCTCAGGTGATCTGCCCGCCTCAGCCTCCCAAAGTGCTGGAATTACAGGCGTGAGCCACCACGCCTGGCTGGATCCTGTATCTCAGGTAAGACATATAACGCAGTCTAATTACATTTCACTTCAAGGCTCAATGCTATTCTAACTAATGACAAGTATTTTCTATTAAACCAGAAATTGGTAGAAGGATTTAAATAAGTAAAAGCTACTATGTACTGCCTTAGTGCTGATGCCTGCGTACTGCCTTAAATGTACCTATGGCAATTTAGCTCTCTTGGGTTCCCAAATCCCCGTCACAAGAATGTGCAGAAGAAATCATAAAGGATCAGAGATTCTGGAATGGTGTCATTATTTGCATAGCAACATTGCAATTTGTTTTCCTTTGGCTACATCAACGTATCACCTACACTATTATTTATCTAATATTTCTCTTTCAGGCAGCTCATTTAAACTTTTTTTGGCTTTAATTCCTATTGCCATCCTGAGTGGAAAACCAGTATCATTTTCCATAGTAGAGGATAACTATAAAAACGAAGATAATGAAAGTAATTTTTTTAACCTAAGAAAATACTAACGGTCACAGAAAGCTATGAACCTGAGACCTGCTCTCTTTGTCAAACGGAGATTAACAAGGATCAGAGAAAAGTTAAAGGCTGTCTTTGACATAACTGGAAGGCTTACAAGAGTTTTAAAGAAATTACTTTCTCACTATATGATTCATTGCTATTTAACGGTGAGTCAGTAAACCACCTAAAAATCATCTTGCCTCATCAGAAACACTAGTGTAACATAACTGCATCATTTTCTACTAAAGACAAAATTTCACCAAAGGGGAAAAAGAAAACACAGGATAAAGAGACGTATTACACACATCGAAAAAAACAACATTTAACAAAATATTAAAATATTTCCCCACTCTTCTGATACTGTCAAGTCTTACTACTTAAAATAAGGCTTCCACCTCTCCCACTTCAAACAAATAAATGAATTCTAAACCAAAGAAACTTCATCAGGCATTTGGGTACCTCCTCCCCTCACCACGAGGTCTCTGCTGAACCTCAATCCTGTACACTGAGGAACCTGTGGCTTGAACCCTACATCCCTCCAGAACCCCCAGACTGTCACTCACTGAGGGTGCTCTCATTTCTCTGTGGAAAAGGCTCTCCTCACAGAGTTCCTCAGACAGTGTCCCAGGTGATGGACATGGAGACTTGGGCTGAGTCTGCCAGAAAGAAATTAGAAAAGTGAGATATTTTTGAAAGGAATAGAAAGTGCCAGATTCAGAAGACTTACTCCCCACTTCACAGAGGCACCCACACCTCTGAAGATGACTCCTTGGATTGGAAACCAATTGCAGGGCAACCCTGGGAGCCATGTGTTAAGGATGGAAGGTCACATGATGCAAGGAGCCTGGGTCATTACATCACCACTGAGAGCTCCTTATATATTCTGGTTATTAATCCCTTGTCAGATGGGTAGTTTGCTGCTATTTTCTCCCATTCGTGGGTTGTCTCTTTACTTTGTTGATTGTTTCCTTTGCTGTGCAGAAGCTTCTTAACTTGATGTGATCCTATTTGTCCATTTTGGCTTTGGATGCCTGTGCTATGTAGGGTATTACTCAAGAAATCTTTGCTCACTCCAATGTCCTGGAGAGTTTCTCCCACGCTTTCTTTTAGCAGTTTCATAATTTGAGGTCTTAGATTTAAGTCTTTAATCCATTTTTACTTGATTTTTGTATATGGCAAAAGATACGGGTCTTGTTTCATTCTTCTGCATACAGGTATCTAGTTTTTCCAGCACCATTTTTTGAAGAGACTGTCCTTTTCCCAATGTATGTTCTTGGCACCTTTGTTGAAAATGAGCTCACTGTAATATATGGATTTGTTTCTGAGTTCTCTATTGTGTTTCATTGGTCTATGTGTGTGTTTTTTTTTTTTTTTTTAATGCCAGTACCATGATGTTTTGGTTACTATAGCTTTGTAGTGTAATTTGAAGTCACATAATGTGATCCTTACAGTTTTGTTCTTTTTGCTTAGGTCCTTTTTCTTTTCTTTTCTTTTTTGAGACGGTCTCTCTCTGTTGCCCAGGCGGAGTGCAGTGGCACATTCTCAGCTCACTGCAACCTCCACCTCCCAGGTTCAAGCTATTCTTGTGCCTCAGCCTCCCGAGTAACTGGGATTACAGGTGTGTGCCCCCATGCCCAGCTAATTTTTGTTTTTTTAGTAGAGATGGGGTTTCACTATGTCGGCCAGGCTGGTCTTGAACTCCTGACCTCAAGTGATCTGCCTACCTCAGCCTCCCAAAGTGCTGGGATTACAGGCACGAGCCACCACGCCCAGCCTGTAGGTCTTTTGTGGGCTATCCTCTTTGGCTATTCTGGGACTTTGTGATTCTATATAAATTTTAGGATTATTTTTCTATTTCTATGAAGAATGTTATTGTTACTTTGATAGGGATTGCATTGAATCTGCAGATTGCTTTGGGTAGCATGGATGTTTTAACAATAATTGAGTCTTTCAATCTGTAAACATTGAATATCTTTCTGTTTTTCTGTGTTCTCTTTGATTTCTTTCTTCAATGTTTTAGTTTTAATTGTAGAGATCTTTCACTTCTTAATTCTTAGATATTTTATTTTATTTGCAGCTATTGTAAATGGGATTACTTTCTTGATTTTTCAGGTTGTTCCCTGTTGGCATACAGAAATGATACTGATTTTTTTATGTTGATTTTGTACCCTGCAACTTTACTGAATTTATCAGTTTGAATAGTTTTTTGGTGGAGTCTTTAGGTTTTTCCAAATATAACACCATATTATCAGCAAACAAGAATAATTTGGTCTTCTTTCTTCCTAATTTGAATGTCCCGTCTCTTGTCTGATGGGTTTAGCTAGGACTTCTACTATGTCATCACTGAAGGTGACCCTAACCCATCTAAGAACACTTGGATTATGTGGGTTGGGGAACGGGCCTTGAAGAAAATTCATGAAATATTAAGACATTGCCATTCTGATACTGAAATCCAGGGCTGTTACTTTATATATTTGTTGAGACCCTTCAGTGTTCTGTAACAGCCTGGACTGACTTAACACAAATGAGGAGAGGAGCCTTCAGGAAAGGGAGATCCTTGTGACCTTTGTAGATAGATAGGATGAGGCTTCCCTGCTGCTGAAGGAAACCTGAACTCAGGAAAATGAGCCTCACTCACAAGCATGGGCACAGGAGTCCTCTACTGCAGCGTGCCCTTCCTTTTTGCCCTGACATACCTGTGGGCTGGGAATGGGTAATGGCATGGCACTGCTTTGATCCCCTAAGCTTCCTGCAGGCCAGGGTAGGGACTAGAGTGACCAGAGCTCATGGCTGGTCTCCTCTGGCTGCAATAAGCATTTTCCACTTGCCCATATTCACTGTACAAATAACAGTACTTTTATTTGCATGGTGAGCAAAGTTAGAGAGTATTGTTTTATAGAACCTGGGGTTCCCCTTCCTGTCCAGCCCTCAGTGGTGGTGACTGATGCTTAAGACAAGGCTCAAGTCTCTATGCATTTCCCTGCAAGATTCTGATATGGTCTCTCTGATTGTTTTTATAGTAAAGAGCAGGCATACTTTAAGGAGGGAAAAAGAGCTAGCCAAAAGATTTTCTGCCCAGGTTAAAGTCAGTGAAAATTTAGACTGATTATACAAATCAATGAAGCCTTCAAGTTATCTCTGGTGGAGACCAGTCCTCTGAAGTCACAAATGTTAAATTTAGCACTTAGTAAATATCTGGACAGGTTCACTTGTCACTTGAGAATATTGTAGACCTTCTCAAAAAAAGAACAGAAGGGAGTCTCTAAACTTTCATTTCACGGTTCAACAGTTACATGATGATGCATCAAAATCTGTCAATCTCAAGTAACCGGCGCCAAAAACATCTTTAAAGTGTCTCAAAAGAACTTTCAGAAGGAAATAATGGGTCGTTTGGATGAAAACACTCATTTTTAGGAAAATCTAAAAGCGCTATCCCAAGAAGCTGTGAAATGGAATAAAAAGTGTGAGAAATGGAGGAAAAAAATGCTTGACAACTTGAAAACATAAAGAGGTTGTAAAAGAGAGCCCTTTAAAATCTCTTAAATCATATGGAAGGTGATACACTTGCCTGTCTTCTTTAGCAAAAATTACATGGGTGATGGCAACTTGAAATCAGACAAACACAAATCAGAAAATTGAGAACTTCTAGGTAAATCAAAAAGCAATTTGAAGAAATACATTGATGCTGTTAAATGTTTCCTTAAAAAGGCTTGAAGGAGAAAAACAAGGACTATTAAAAAGAAAATCAAATAAATCACTTACAGTTCAAAGAAATGGTCTCCCACCTGAGTAAGCATCTTTGTAGTCTAAAAATGCAGCTCATATGAAAATATCAGCTGTGTAACATCAGAAGCATGACGCCTACAGGAAGATGGCCTCGAGAAAGTCTTGGAAAGAAGCACTTTCTGCTATCAAAACTTGATCATTTCCCATGAGAAAAAATGCTCAAGAAAGTTGGATGGCAGCTTGGCACACTTAAGAGAAAGCTCACTGAAATAAGAAAAGAAAATGATCACAACAGACAAAGTTGACTAAAGCAGTTTAAATTTCAGGTTTTCCCAAGTGGTTCCTGCTGTTCCACGTGCAGGGGATCCCATGCATCATCATGTCTGCAAGGAAGGTTAAAACTGTAAGGGCTTACACATTTGGGTCACTAGGTTTGATTCAGGTTTACAGCAACCAACTCCTAAATATATACTGGAGGACGCCTGACCGTGTTTTCCTTACTTAATAATTTAATCTCTTTTTATTGTTTTTTCTTAGTTGATGGTACATTTGCTTAAATTCAAGCCTGAAAGAATTACAATTCCTAAGATGGTGTTTTACAAATCCAGATTTTTTTTTTTTTTTTTTTGAGACGGAGTCTCACTCTGTCACCCAGGCTGGAGTGCAGTGACGCAATCTTGGCTCACTGCAAGCTCCGCCTCCCGGGTTCACGCCATTCTCTTGCCTCAGCCTCCCGAGTAGCTGGGACTACAGGCGCCCACCACCACGCCGGGCTAATTTTTTGTATTTTTAGTAGAGACGGGGTTTCACCGCATTAGCCAGGATGGTCTCGATCTCCTGACCTCGTGATCTGCCCGCCTCGGCCTCCCAAAGTGCTGGGATTACAGGTGTGAGCCACTGTGCCTGGCCAAATCTAGATGGTTTTAATAAAATTCTTGACTATTTTTTAGATCATTCCATGAGACTCCCAGAATTAGATCCATTTAAGTACTGTATTTAGGCTGAATTAAATGGTTCACTATTATGTAAACCATAATTGAATTTTGTACGATCATGGAGAGACACAAATCAATAAAGGCCATTTATATATGCTATGAACTGTTACAAAAAATGTGAATAACAATATTTACCTCAATAAATTTAGGTTTAATAAAGAGAACCCCGCCAAGCCCAACAAACAAAAGAACAAAACAACAATAACCCCCAACTAAATTTATTAGTATTTTTATTAGTTTAGCACTAAATTAATAGATTTAGGGGAGGTAACACTTTGTTCATGATATTATTTGCTATTTAAATGTTTCCAAATTTTATACAGTCAAAAATAAAAGTTTTCCCTTAAAAAATACCTTTCTTTATCCTTCTCAATCTCAACAGTTTCTGTCTCATCTCTAGCATTACTAGATACCTGATTATGCCAAATATCAGGTCTTCACACCACTTTTCTGGCCCACCTAATATCCTGACTGGTCTCCCTGTCTTTAGTCAGGTGAATGATGGCAGCTACTATTTAAGTATTTACTATGTGGTAGGCACTGGGCTAAGTACTTTAGGTAAATTATCTCATCTAACTTCACAGCAATCCTGCAAGGTAATTGTCCCCATCTTAAGTTTGACTATTACTACCTTTGCTTCAAAAGCTTCAATAGTTCCCCCATATACTTTCAGAATATTTTTCAGTCCTCTATCAGCTAGCTCAACCTATTTTTCTAATCATTCCCTATGGGTCCTCTTAACCTATAGCATTTCATTCAAATTCAACTGCTGTGTTCCCTACTTGCTCCTTGGGCTTTTCTGAGACTCAGTCTTTGTGGGCCCAGTTATAAACGTACTTGCAGTCATAGCACAAATGCCACCTCTTACATGAAACCTTCTCTGGAAACTCCTTGCTAAATTCTTATAGTTCTTTATTCCTCTAACTTATTATTATTTTACTATTTTTTGTATTGAGGACAGGATGGAATCCTACTCATCTATATCGTTCCTGCAACATCTTCTACATTATATGGTTCTCAATAAGTGTGTAGAATACATTTACAACTCTGGTAGATGCCTTGAATTTGTTTGATAATTACTTTAAGAATGTTTTACATGCATCATTCTTAAAGTAATTAAGATGATTACACACATCATTTGATTCTCTAATACTGCTTCATACATTTTTAACTGTATGTTTCTCACATTCACATTTTCTCTCCAGGTTGTAAGAACCTTCTAAACTATGCTATACCCTTCAACTTTTCTAAGCATCAAGCACCATGCTGTGGATAGTAAATGCTTGCTGAATAAATGTGTAAGAATAACTGGGGCAGATGACAACATTATAGTAACAATAAGCCAATAAGCTCAGATGATGGCAAAACTACTTCTGGAATGACTTCAGGTAAACTGTTTATCATTTCTAAGTTTTAGTAACTTTGGCTAACTAAAATCCCTATCAAATTTCTTAGATCTCTTTCAGAATTTGCCACTTTCTCAAGCTTTTAATGTTAAAAAATTCTAAATTTAGGTTGATCTACTGGATCAAGCAAACATTTCCACTGATTTTAGTGTACATATTCTAGCTATCACTACTTTAATCATAAAACTATTTCAATTAATTATTAAATACACCAATAAAATTGGAGACTTGGGACTTGAGCAGGACTTCAGCTATTTAGTATTACACATGTATGTGTGTATATATATGTATGTCTATATATACGTGTGTGTATATATGTATATATAAAACTAATCACTATATATAAAACTTATATATAAAACATATAAAAACATATATAAAAACATATATAACATATATATAAAACTAATCACAAAGGAAAAACTTTTTGTGGGGGCAGGAAAAACCATAGGAAATGAGAGGAAAGGGAAGTGCTAATACACCAGAAGGAGGCAGGCTATTTCAGCATCTTTTAACTTAGTATTTTAGGTGATACAGAACACAGATATCCAAATGGCTTAATTCTATACTAAGTATAAAAACATGACTCTCCAGTATCATGAATCTTTTCAGGTGGCACTGTGGTGACGTTTCTTCCTTTTCATGTATGCCTTTATAGACGCCCTTTACAGAACCCTTAATAACACTAAACACAATGAATTCAGGAATTTAACTTTGTGCTCTAGCCACGATCTCAGAAATCCACATGACCTACAAAACTGGAGGCAAAGGAATTTGGGTTTTTGAAGATATAAATCCATTAATCGAATTTCTAGTTTAAAAAATGGAGCATTAGTTTTAAAAAGTAAACTAGACCTTAAATAAGAGGTTATCTAGATTTGTCACCCACCTACTCAGCAAATATACATTGAATACAGTGTGCCAGATGCTGGCACAATAATGATGATGATTGATAAGGTTCCTGAAATTAAATAATTTCAAACAAGTAATTATAGTTTTGAAGAAGTGCTATGTTGTTCTCAGTCTGAGTGACTGCACAATATAATGATGCTGGCTGAGGTATGACAAGGACAGGGAGTTACGTAACACGTAATAAGAACCTGTAATGGAACATTAGGTCAAAGAAGACATCTGGGAAGACCTTCAAGTGTCTTGAATTTTCTAGAAACTAAAAGAAAATTAGAGTACAGTGAACAAGAGGGAGAACAGGTTGAAATGAAGCTGGAGAGGTAGGCGGGAACAGACTGAAGAGCTTTTTAAACTTTAAGTGCGGACTTCAGTACGAAGGTTCACCAGATCACACAGAGCTTTGAAGGTCATATTAGAATTTTGGATTTAGGAGTTAGAAGAGATTTAGTGGCTGGGTGCAGTGGCTCACACCTATAATCCCAGCACTTTGGGAGGCCAAGGTGGGCAGATCACCTGAGGTGGGCGGATCACCTGAGGTCAGGAGTTCGAGACCAGCCTGACCAATATGGTGAAACCCCATCTCTACTAAAAATACAAAAATTATCCGGGCTATGGTGGTGCACACCTGTAATCCCAGCTACTCAGGAGGCTGAGGTGGGAGAATTGCTTGAATCCAGGAGGCAGAGGTTGCAGTGAGCTGAGATAGCACCACGGCACTCCAGCCTGGACAACAGAGAAGACCCCGTCTCAAAAAAAAGAGAGAGATTTAGTGGTTAGTTTAGGTCCTTCACTGGGATTAAAGTTGGGCCATAGGTAATTCAGTAAATTAGTTTCTTAAAATGGCTTAAGAGAATTCTTCTGAGACAAAAGGCAAACAGTTTTGGGTCATTTTGTTTTAAAAGCTGAGTAGGTAAATACAGCCATTTGTTGAGCACCATCAATGTGCAATGCAATGCACTTGAAATATCACCCACTTCCCCAGGGCTTTCTTAACTGACAGAAAAAGCCGGAGAGTGACTTGAGTAGAGCATAAACATGACTAGGAAAAGTACTTAGAGCATAAATAGCGGTTTCTGAGAGCCTTTAGTGACTTTCTAGGAATATTTTCACTACCCTCTCCACTTTGATAACAAATACACTTTGATGTAGTCTCAAAGGAAATCTTTAGGCCTATGCTTCCATATCATTTCCAACCCCCAACAATAACTTCATGTGATGAAGTTTAACAACATTATAAATGGAAGGATAAGTATACAGTTCAGTAGCTCAAGATAATGGATATAAAGATCCAATAAATATAAAAGCTACCTTTTATTTAAAACGAGGCATATTCTTGGGTGCGGTGGCTCATGCCTGTAATACCAGCACTTTGGGAGGCCAAGGTAGGTGCATCTCTTGAGACCAGCCTAGCAACACGGTGAAACCATCTCTACAAAAAATTAAAAAATTAGGCATGGTGGCCCATGCCCGTAGTCCCAGCTATTAGGTTAGTGAGAAAGTAATTGTGGTTTTTTGCCGTTAGTGGCTTTTTTTTTTTTTTTTGCCACTAGTGGCATTAGTGGCAAAAAAACCACAATTACTTACACACCAACCTAATACTTGGGGGGCTGAGGTGGGAGGATGGCTTGAGCTCAGGAGGTGGCGGTTGCAGTGAGCTGAGACTGCACCACTACACTCCAGCCTGGGCAACAGGTGAGTCAAAAAAAAAAAAAAAAAAAGGCATTTTCTGAAATACAAGATTTAAGTGAAAGTAGTATTTGTAAGCTGGAAAGCCATGTACAAATGCTAGCTCTAATTCAAATTTCCCACCCTTAATTCTTTCTTGTAAAGGACTGTCTTCAATTACATCCTGTATTCTTTCAATGGAACAAGAACACACGTTAAAAATGGTATTCAAACAAAGAAATACAGCAACTCAGTTTATTACATGCAGATTCTTCTGCATTGTTGCTAACAGTTCACTGGTCCAAAATTACTAAAATACTTAAAAAACTATACATTATGTAAACAAAACATAAATAAGACAGCATAGTCCTTTGTACATATATTTAGTACAGGTTGTTAGGGATTCTGGAATATGTACAATTTTACATCATGGACTGCATTTTTCACAATGCATAAATATATATATATATATTTTTACAGAAACAAAAATAAGATTTCACTAATGACACTGAATACCATATCATAGATATGCTGCAACAGTCCAAATTCAAGAAGAAACATGTCAATGTAAATGTGCAAAAGGCTAGCTTACTCTAAACTATTCAAACTTTGTTCACTTTATGTTCTACAGACAGGTAAATCCTGACTTTCAACACAGAACCTTGAAACCCTCCTCAGAACAGTAAGTGAAATGGAACAGATCTTTCCCTCCCCAAGAAAACAAAGCCTTGTTGCAAGCTAATGAAAAGATACATTAAAACACACACACACACACACACACACACACACACAATGTATAGTATGCTTTCAACAGTATAATAAACATTGAAAATTTTTATGGGAGTCAAAACAATGCCCCATTATTTAAAAACTGGCTCTTTTAGTCTAAATTCAAGATGCAGCTCTGTCAGGCTTCTCTAAGCCCGACGACTGAAAAGCAGGGAAGACAGACGCAGGACTTCGACTGGCAGATACAACAATCTGAGAGAGAGATGGAGAGAGTGAAGAAACCTTAGATGCTGGAGTATTTATGGTATTCAAAATGGCTCCTTCTGGGCTAACCAACAATTTTTTGACAGGTGGGTCCAAATGAAACACTGAAGTGCTACTTGGCAGTGGAGGATTACTGGGGCAAATGGCAGAAACCAAAGATGTCTTAGCCAAAAGAGTAGCTGGAGACTTAATTACTGAAGTCAGTGATACTGTTGGTACAGGAGGTGGAACAGGAACCTTAGCAGTTGTGTTTATGAGTTGTGGTGATGTATGTACTGTGGGTATAGAACTTGCATTCCCAAAAGAGTTTATAAATTTTGTAGGGCTTCTTAGAGGATGTTGTAGAGGTTGGCCACTTAAGGAATTATTTGATGCTAGTGTGATCTTCTGGGCAGAGTTATCTATTGGTGTAGACTGAATGCCTTGGCCACTGTTAAGAACTAAGGGGGCTCCATATTTTGGATTAGTAGATAAAAGGAGAACATGGCTGCCAGCTCCAAGACCTTGTGGTGGAACAATAAACCGGGTTCCGTTAATCATAATCTGAGTACCAGGTGCCAAAGGTGTACTGGTATTGATGACTATTTTTTGCTGAATACAAGGTTCACTGAACTGACTCCCGACTAGACTAGTTACATTGGATGGTGCCGAAGCCGTGTGAATGGTAGTGCCACCTGGAGCAGAACTGTAACTGGGGGTTTTTACTAAAGCTTGCTGATTTGGCAGAGAAGCAAAATTGGAAGTATTAGTTATTTTACCTGGACTTGTTGAAAGGGACGACAATTCAGTTTGAGGTTTATTTGTGTTTACATTTGTTGGCACTGTAGTTGAAATCCCTGGTGAATGAAACTGGAGTGAAGTCCGAGATTGTCTTTTAGAAATAGATACAGAACGTGTGGCTCCTGGTACTGCTGCCGAATGTGGAACTGTGTTTATTATTTTAGGGGATGCAGTCGCAGGTGTAGGTAAGGCAACCGTAACAGGAATTTGCAAAGCTGATGTTAAACATTTAGGAGACACTACTGGTTGTGTAGTTGAAATCAGAACAGATGATGCAAGGTGTCCTGTTTTCACAGTTGATATAGCCACAGTGTTTCCGAGACTTGATGAGCAAAGTCTATTTGACAAAATAGGCAAAATTCTTGAAGAGGTATCATTTCCACTGACTAAAACAGGAGGTCGTGCCCCAGCTGAAGCAGAGGCTGAGGTCACTGGAAGGGAACCCAAAGATAAATTTGCTCCGGTAACTGAAAGCACATTTACTGCTCTTGCTGCAGAAACCACTGATTCATTAACAGGGGTAATATTCTGACTCACAAAATTTGAGCTTACCGGAACTGAATTACCACTTGTTGACAATGGCAAAATATAGCCCTTGCTACTTTTGTCTTCTCCTTTTGGGGTTACATTTTGTAATATGTTAATTGATGGTATAGCTGGCACAGTGCCTGAAGTATTTACAATTGCTTGACCTATGTTTAGTCCAATTTTCACATCCTTTATCTGAGACACAGCTGGTGATGAATTTATTTTTATTGGTGTGCCCACTGTAGATGGAATCAGTACTATTTGGGGCTGCTCTGGAGTCTTAACATATGCTTTATTCAATGGAGGAGGAAGAGTTTGTTTTAATGATTCTGCAACAAGAGTTGGGGTTGATGTACCACTAGGAACTGGGGCATTAATAAAAACTAATTTCTGGGCAGAAACACCTGTAGATGTCAGCGCAGGTGTCATATTAATTGCAGTTCCATTGCCAGAAGAAAGAATAGATGGAGCTGATACCAGCATAAGTTTCTGAACTGGAGTCCCACTGATTACATCTCCATTTGTTGCTGCTGTTGCTTCTGACCTTGTAACAGGGTAACTTTTTGTGATATAATCTACTTGTTGCTGTTTAGTTGGAGTATGAATAATATTTGCATTGTTTTGTCCAAAATTTGCTGCTGATATGCTAATTACACTTACCGAACTACTTGTTGTTGATGGTAGTAGAGTACTAGAACAAATAGAGGACTTCAAGGGAGAAGAGGGCATGTGTGAAGTTTTATCTATCATGTGGCCCAAATCACCACTGCCAGTGGGGTGGCCTAATGTAAGTTTGAGATTTTTCCCCATGGATGGGGCAAAGCTAGCTGGAATGGAAACAGAAGTCGGTGTTTGGCTAAAAGGTGAAAGACTAGATGTAGTAGTTGTTCCAGCTACAGGTGAAAAAGCAGAGGAAGAAGTTGTTGATTTTGGCACCAGAAATGCCTGAAGCTGAGGAGCAAAAGTGAAAACTGAACTTGAAGATACAGTATTGGGTGAATTTTGATCTGGGTTGGTCTGTACTTTTACAACTCCAGTGTTCCCACCTCGTGTCCTAACAAGAATTGACTGTGAATCTCTTATGCACACAGTTTTCAGCTCTTGCTTTGCTTCAGACGAATCAGCAGTCTGTTGTGCAAAACAGTTGAAGGAACTACCAGGATTTGTAGACCCATTTAGTGTTGTTGTTGATAACAGAGGCTGACCTGTGGAGGAAATGGTCGGTGAAGCACTGGGCAAGGGGAATGTGGCTGCTGAAACTGCATTCTTGGCTTTTCCTGCCTCACTTTGGCTAGTCTTAACTGATGGTGTTAATAAGTTACTTACAGAGGTTACAGGCGACAAAGGCTGTGGTCTAGCACTACTTATATTTGATAAAGGTGTAATTGTTTTGTTGAAAACTGTATTTGGTAGTTGGGTAGAAACAGTTCCTGGTGAGCTGACAAAAACTGATGCTAAAGAAGAATTTATATTTGTTGTCTGTGGGAAAGACGAACAATGTTGTTCTGTACCTTTCTGTTGAAGTGGTGGCACTTCTTTTGCAACTGCTTTTCCTTCTTTATGCTGAATCACAAAATTCTTAGGCAGAATAAGAACTTGCTGCATGATTTTTTCTCCTGTTTTAGGATCCACCATAGGCTGCACCTGAATCTTTACAGAGCTATTTTGAAGATCTATTGGCAACCACTGGCCACAGGGCATTTTGTATACCATTTGTAAAGGACCTTTTGTATTGGTGTGGCAGGTCAATGCTGGCTTTATCGGGCTTGCTTCCGGAGGAGATAAAACTGGTTTTTCCACAGCAGGAGCATTTCTACCTGTGGAAGGAGGCAGTTGATTTGTTAAGGTCACTTTGTTCCCAATATTCTTTGCAAGCAAAGCCTGAATGGGTTTGGTCCCTTTCTGGAGAGTAGACACTGGTACTGAATCCAGTGAGGCAAATGACTCTGGAAATGATGGCTCTGTATGCTTTGATTCACTGAAACAGTCAATCTGCACATCACTTTCTAGATTCTCAACTGTTGTCTCATTTGTGCTTAACTTTGCCTTCTTCCTTGGAGAAAGCTCTTTTGTGCTGTCATCCACATAATCAGTTTGTTTGGACTGTCGTTTAAGTGTTTTAAGCAGTGTCTTCGGTAAGTCTTTTGAAGGCAATTCCTTTTTCAACAGCTTGCTTCTAGCCATAGGAAAATCTATTTCTGACAACTTCATATCATCTGAAAATTATAAAAACGGGCATTTTGTTTATATAAAACAGCAACTAAATAGTAATAACATCAACTGTAAAAAAGAAAGTCAATCTTTGAGCTGGCAATGTATTAAGAAATCTACTGCAGGGTGATTCAAAAGCCTTAGCACCACTGATGAAGACAAAGGTAAGGTCATCTTTGACATGATAATCTAGATATCATAACCATGCCCAAGAAAAACCTATTATTGAGAAAATTTTTTTGGTCAAAATTTTTGGTCAAGAATTCTGCTAATTCTTCTGCCAGTGTTAAGTGCAAAAAACTGTTTCATTAGAAATACCCAAATAAACAATCAGGGCTCAGAATTTAATTTGGAAAGGAATCTAGTTCTCTTTTTCTAGCTAGGAACATTTTGATACCATAGAGAGATGGTTCTCCAATCTATTCTATTTCTAGAGACTCTAAAGGACAAAAAATATCCAGCTTTTTCTGATGTTCATCCTTATAGTGAAAAAATTTATGTTCATATTCGGTTAAACTAGGTTTATAAGACATTATTCTTAATTTGCCAAAGATGGAAAACAATAAGTTAATGCATTTCTAACCACTCTGTTGCCCATATTAACCGCTACATAACCAAAGAAAGTCATTAAACTAGATTTACATAATGTAATCTGATAAACTGAAATGAATTACAGGTAATCTAATCCAGCCCTTTATCCTTATTAAAATGATGTGTTCATTCTGGTCTCATTAGGCCATCAACCATGGTAATTCCTGAAAAAATAATCTTCACAAAATTAAGAACTTGTCAAATTCTATTTCTAAAGTAAATTTCAGATACAGTGCTTCAAAAATACTAATAATAAAAAGAAGAGCATGAACCAATTTCAAAGGGATTACAGATCAAGGGTGTGTGGTTTGTAATGGGCAATGACAGGCCTACAGTTTGCAGTCAAGTACTGGCTCCTGAAACTCCTAGAAATGTAATAATGACTCCAAGAAACTTTTTTTTTTTTGAGACAGCATTTTGCTCTGTTGCCCAGTCTAGAAAGCAGTGGACAGCTCACTGTAACCTTAAATTCCTGGCCTCAAGTGACAGTCCTATCTCGACCTCTTGAATAGCTGGGACTACAGGGATGCAACCACCATGCCTGGCTAATTTTTATTTATTTTTTTTGTTGAGATGGGGTCTCGCTATGTTGCCTAGGCTAGTAGAAACTTCTTATAAGGATGTGGACACTACTTCTTCAAAACATAACAGATTTCCCTCATCAATATATTTCATTGACCATATTATCTTTTGCCTTCACAGCAAACAAAAACTTCTCTTTGTGCCTTCAGTGTTGACTTAAAACAAAAGTTTAATGCTTACCCGAATCAAAGTGATCTTTCTCCAGGATATCCAGAGGTTCTGTTGAGTCTATAGACTTACTGATTTCTCCCTTAGGAGAGTCTTTTCCAAGATCTCCTTCACCTTCATCAGTGGTCCATAGTTCTCTATTAAATGTATCATGATCAGGTTGTCTTCTGAAATCATCATAGTCTTTCTTCAGGCGGCTCCTGAAATAAAATGCCCAACATAATAAATAATACATATGCATTAAATTCTTGGAATCTAAACTAACTTTTAACATTTTAAACTACATATGGAAATATTTTTTATTAAGTCACTAGAAATTATGCTTTAATCTTAAGTGTGTCTAAGATGCTTAGTTTAGTCTTGCCAATGCTCAGGAAGACAGAACCTATGGTATAGGCATAAGAAACTTGAAACTTAAAAAATTATATGTATCTGGCCAGGCATGGTGGCTCATGCCTATAATCCTAGCACTTTGGGAGGCCGAGGTAGGCAGACCTCTTGAGCCCAGGAGTTTGAGACCAGCCTGGCCAACAAGGTGAAGCCCTGTCTCTACTAAAAATACAAAAATTAGCCAGGCGTGGTGGTGGGCACCTGTAATCCCAGCTATTCGGGAGGCTGAGGGACGAGAACTGCTTGAACCCAGGAGGTGGAGGTTGCAGTGAGCCAAGATCATGCCACTGCACTCCAGCCTGGGCGACAGAGCGAGACTCCATCTCAAAAAAAAAAAAGAGAAGAAAAGAAAAAAAATTATATATATCTGCAAATTTCAGAATAAAGATTTGAACATACCATCTGATCATCTTTATAAAGGTTGCTGTTAGACCAATTAAATGAGACAACTAATTTTTTTTCTAGCTGCACTGACAGATTAGAGTCTTAAAATTACTAACTATAACACATCTTAAAAGGTCATTTAAAAAAGTTTAAGCCAGAAATTCTAAGCACCAGTATCTATTTTTGTGACTATTATACAGAGAGTAACAAATCTATCACTTAATCCTGGGAGTAATTGTATCTAAACCTTTCAATCTTAATAGAAATATTTTAAAAAATTACGCCTAGGAAAACAAAGCTGAAAAGTAATCTTTCACAGAGATCTTTTTCATATAAAAACATAATAGCTTTATTTCTGAGAAACTAGAGATGGAAACATGGTATTTTAGAGATCCTTCATTATTCCTTTTGTTTTCAACTAAGTGTTCTACCTTATCCTCAACTTTTACCCTTAGTGTTGTTTATTCAAAAAATAAACATTAACATATGTTCTCCATTTCCTTCTTCCTTTCCTTTCCTCCTTCGTCTTGCTCTGTCACCCAGACTGGAGTGGAGTGGCACAATCTCGGCTCACTGCAACCTCTGCCTCCCAGGTTCAAGCAGTTCTCCTGCCTCAGCCTCCTGAGTAGCTGGGATTACAGACGCGCGCCACCACAACTGGCTAATTTTTGTATTTTTAGTAGAGACGGGGTTTCACCATGTTGGCCAAGCTGGTCTCAAATTCCTGACCTCGTGATCTGCCCACCTTGGCCTCCTAAAGTGCTGGGATTACAGGCGTGAACCACTGCGCCTGGCCATGTTCTCCAATTTATTTTTGCTATACATTCTTATTTGTGCACATTAGATTTTAAGTCCTACCTCTGTCACTTACTAGTTGTAAGACTTTCAATTTTAACTTAGTTTTTTGAGACAGGGTCTCGCTTTGTCGCCAGGCTGGAGTACAAGTGGCACAATCTTGGCTCACTGTAACCTCCACCTCCCAGGATCAAGCAATGCACCCACCTCAGCCTCCTGAGTAGCTGGGACCACAGGCATGCACCACCATACCTGGCTAATGTTTGTATTTTTTGTACAGACACAGTTGCACCATATTGCCCAGGCTTTAAATTTTTTATTTATTTATTTTTTTTGAGACGGAGTCTCACTCTGTTGCCCAGGCTGGAGTGCAGTGGCGCGATCACAGCTCACTGCAAGCTCCGCCTCCTGGGTTCATGCCATTCTCCTGCTTCAGCCTCCTGAGTAGCTGGGACTACAGGTGCCCGCCACCACACCCGGCTAATTTTTTGTGTTTTTAGTAGAGACGGGGTTTCACCATGTTAGCCAGGATGGTCTTGATCTCCTGACCTCGTGATCTGCCTGCCTCGGCCTCCCAAAGTGGCTTTTAATTTTCAAAACATTAAAATTCCTTAATTTTCTAAGCATCAGTTTACTTATTACAAATGAGAATAATAATAGTACTTACCTCTCAGTATGTGTGGCACATAAATATTCAACAAATGTTAGTTAATAATTGCTTTCAGTTTATGTAGGTTTTCAATTATTGTTAAGGGTTTTATGGAAGCACATGAGGGCTGTGAAAGGTATTAGAATGGGTTACCAAATGATAATCATAAAATGAATTTCCCTTTCAATCTATAAGATTGGAATGAAAAAATATCTATGTGGGGATAGTATAAAGTTCTCCTCCCTTCTCACTCTCAGTAACCTTCTCGGTCTCAGTTAATGGCTTTACTTCTTATTTCAAGAAAAATTGAGGCAATCAGAAGAGAACTTTCACATGCTCACACCTCATCTGCAACTCACCCTAATGTATATTCCTATTCTCCATCTCCCTACCTAAGCTAACACCTCCATTTAAATGCATCCTCTTACCTAATCAAGGATAACACTCTACCAAATGTCCCTTCCTTTACCTGAATCCATTTTTTGTCTACTAAATCATTTCCATAAGTACACAAACATGTTATTCTATCACACAAACGACAACAACAAAACACACTCTCTTAACCTCTTTTCCTTCCAGATACTGCTCCATTTCTCTATTCCACCTTATAGCAAAACTCCATGAAAGAGGACTCTTCCATTTCTCTCCCCTAATTCTCCTGAATAGACTTCTAAGACTTTTATCCACTCTTCTACTACCACAGCTCACCAAGGTCATTAATATGATCCTCATGTTGCCAAATGAAATAATAAATTCTTATTTCTCATTTCCTCAACCCATCATGAGCAGCCCTCCTTTATGAAACATTTTCTTTACCTGGTTTCCAAAACACTTCTCTTCCTTGACTATCTTCCTGTTTTACTGAGCACTCCTTCAAAGTCTCTTCTACTGAGTCCTACTCATCTTGGCCACTTCTGCATGCTGGAAGGTCTAATGCTCGCTTTTCTTTCCTTCTCTATCTATGCTCATATACTAAGTGATTTCTACCAGCCTTATGTCTTTAAATACAATCAAGATGCTGACAGCTCCCAAATTTGTACCTCCAGACTCCCTTGAACTCAGACTCCTATACTGAACTGCCTATTCAATAACACCAATTAGATGTCTAAAGAGCATATCAAAGTTAACATGTTCAAATCCAACTCTTCAATCCCCTCTACCTCTCAAATTTGCTACTCCTTGAGTTTCCCCTATCTCAGTTAATGGCAATTCCATTATTCCAGTTGTTTAGACCAAAAATAGTGGGTATCATCTTTTTCATTCCTCACTTTCTCTCATACTCCACATATCCAATCCTTAAGCAAATTCTACCAATCCTACTTTCAGGGTATATCCAGAATCCAGCCACTCCTTGGTATCTGCACTGCTACTATCCTAGTCCAAGCCTCTACCATTTTTCTCCTGGATTACTGCTATAGTATACTGGTTTCCCTGCTTTCATCTTTGTCCTATTACATTTATCTCCACCCAACAGAGTGATTGCTTTAAAACATAAATCAAATCATGTCCCTTCCCTGCTTAAAACCCTTCAATGGCTTCTCACCTCACTCAGTGTAAAAACTCCAATTCTTAAAGATCTACATGATCTGGCTTCCTTCCTCCTTACCTCTCTGACTCTTGCCTGTTACCACATTTCTCTTCACTCGCTCTGCTCTGGTTACACTTGCCTCTTTGCATCTCCACTAAATGCCAAACATGCTATCAACTCTAGGGCTTTAGTACCTTCTATTCCCTCTGCTTTCCCCTCAGAAATCCACAGAGCTCCCTTCCTCATTTCTTTAAGGTCTCTGTTCAAACACCAACTCATCAGGGAAGCTTTCCCTGACATCTGATTAAAGAGTAACCTTCATCCTGCCCAAATCAGCCATTTCTTAACCCCCTTACCTTGCTTTATTTTTCTTCACAGCACTTTTTTTTGCCATCTGACATTTGAGTGTGTTTTTTTCCATGAGAATGTAAGTCACAGAGTGGAGACTTTGTTTAGTCAACAATATTTTCTCAGGGCTTAGAAAGAGCCTTGCACACAGTGGGCAGTCAAAAATATCTGCCGAATTACAAATGACTGGAAAACTACTAAATGATTCCAGGACATCATCCAAAAATTGTAAATTAAGGACCATAAAATAAGTAAAACAGATTATAACGTTAAAATTACCTGTTTCTTTGGAAAGCCTTCATTAACTTTGGTTCCCATGGCAACAATTCATTTAAAAGACGTATCAATGTACTATGTAATTCTTTTACAGCTTGCCTCCGATGATACCATTTTCCCTAAAAACAATGTTTAAAGTAAATCCCTTAGATTTATTCTAAAAGTAAATGTCAAAACTTATTTTCTGAGTAAAACACAAAAACGCCAATACTTCATAAAAACGTATTTCTTCTTCAGAAGCTTGCAGAAAGGGGGAAAATATCCTGTAATAAATTTTATTCAATATATGTAACAATTCTCAATTCTACCAGAGAAATCTGAAACCTGTTTCATCCAACTGGAAGATAAAAATTTAAAAAATGTTTTAAAATTGCATCAATTGTAAATGTTTTAATAAATCATTTGTTAAATATACGTAAAAATACAAACATTTATATAAATTCATTAAGTAAGTATGACATGGGTCATTTCAGTAAAGTTACTGTAATTTTCCCAAAGACTGGGGAAAAGGGAGAAAAGGTAGGTTTGTTATCATGTCTAAAAGCAGTCTTTTTAACAAACTTCCTAGGAAATTTTACGATTATTTTATTTTACAATGTTTCTAGCCCAGAAAAGCAACCAAGCAGTTACTGTTTTCAATACCCTAATGCTATACTAAGAGTTAATAATTACTGATGTCCTCTCAATTTGCTAAGTATTAACCTAGGTATTTCACATATATATATATCTAGAGAGAGCTCTAGCATTTACAAAAAGCCTTCTGAGATGTGTGCATTGTTATGTTCACTTTACAAATGATGAAAATAAGGCTCACAGAGATTAAATGACTTGCTTAAGGTCCTATAACTTAAACCCGTATCTGCCTGATTCTGAAGTCCAAGCTCTTAGAACCACATCACTACCTCTTAAAAAGTACATCACATGAATTCAATCTGACACAGGCTATAGAAACCTCTAGAAGATACACCTCACCTGTATATATAAAATTATTCGAATAACATAGGAACAATAAATTTATAGCTGCTAAGCCACAGTATATACCTATTATTACCATCACCTACTGTTACATAATCATGTTGGGTTTTTTTTTTGTAATGGCTTTGAGATATAATTCACACATCACACAATCCACGTGTTTTCTTTCTAACAAAAGATACATAATTATATACGTTATGGGTCACATTTAACATGCATAAACTTAGATTTTGTCCTATAGCAACTGTTGAGTCCATTTGCATATAAGTAGAACACTAAGGTGGAAAAATTACCACTATCTAGAGCAAAAACTATTACAAACATGTGCATAAATTTCCCAATATATATAAGGAGATATATATATATATATATATGACCTTCAAATTTGTCATGAAAATTTTAGTCACATATAAACCTGTGTGACGAACAGTACAGTTTTACAAAAAATATTCTGTGCTTTAAACCAGCAGAATGTTTATGCACATAAACAGGTAAATTTCTACCTCTGAGGTTTTTATATCTTAGAAGAGGAATTGCTTACTAGAAGAGTAGGAAGATATGAGATTATATATGTGCATGTGCATGTAATGAATATGGAACCTAGGCTCACGACTAATTCTTGTTTCTTAATGGTATGATGAATCAAAGAATTAAGAAAAAAAATTCAAGAAAAGTAATTTTTATTTCATATATTAATCTAGATAGGCCTCTTTCTTGTTAAATGTGTTCTAAAGTACACAAAGGACCCAAGTTAAAAATGAGCTACACCTTACAAGTTTATTTTTCTCAAAGAAATGTTATAAAAGTGCTTATTTTAAGCCACGAACACAAAACTATTAAATGATACATTATAAAATTGAACAGGAAGTAACTTTCATCTAGAAAAAGTGAACTTAAAATAGAAATTCGGAAGACTTGTAACCAACATTCTTCCACTTCTCAACTATTTGGCTTCAAAAAGTCAAATGGTGAGAGTGGAAGTAAATCTTTCCTAAGTTAAACAGAGAAGAAAGAGGAAAGACATGAGAGTAGGGAGACTATACTCTTTGTGGCAGAACTAACTGGAAAACTGTTCAAAGGCTAGGGAACACCAGGCATGCTGAATTCCTCACCGGGAGTTACAGGAGAAAAATGACAGTTGTAGAGTTACTCTGGGCAGTATGACTGCTGCCTGGATTAGCAAGTGGTAGTGTGGTGGGGGATGCAGAAGGACTAGCAGTATTGTGGCACAGAAGACCTTACTTAGGCCTAGGTAGATGAGGCACAGGATGGGGAGACTGGGTAGCTGGGATGTTGTTATTTCAAGATATTTGTCAACTGTATTTCTGCCTCTGTTGAATTACAATATTAATTTTTGTAGAAAAGTTTTTAAAAGATTAGAAAGTTTTTACCTTTTATGTTTATTACTAATCTTAGAAATTTAATCCCACATGGAGAAATATACTACTGAACTAGAAGACTGTATATAAGGAAGGAAGCTTAAATATTATGATCAGAGAACAGACTTCTTTCATACAACTTACCCACTAATCTGTTTTGAAATGTCTGTTATCTTTTAACATTATATGTTTTCTATATGGCCTTCTTCTCTTTCTTTATGTACTTTCAGTCTGGGGTAGTGGTGGTATAGTACTTCATTCATAATTTGAAAATGCTTATTGAATCATTCTATATTTCGAAAACAAACCCAAAAGTTTATTATTTTCATAACACAAATTATAGAAAAGACTGATAAAATGCTTTGTCTAGCAGATACATGTGAATATAATGACCACAACAAAGGGCACCCCTATACCCTGCCATAGAGAATGTGAGTCAAGTTTTTATGTTGCTCAAAAGCATGCAGAGGTTTAAAAAAGTTGAAAATTAACTGTTCTGGGATTGCTATTTGAGGTAAGGTGCTTTAATTACTTAGAGTAAAAGGGAAACTCACACTGCCTGTTTTATGTATCATCTGCTTTGGTCAAAACATGGTGCTTATAACCCCAATCAAATTAAAATAATGACACTGTCCCTTTCTACTTAGTAGTGTTCTCAGAGTTGCATGGTATACAATGAAATTAATGTAAAGAGAAGAAAAGTTATATAAAAGAAATGAGATGATAATCTGCCTTATCTTGGGTCTAATATAAAAATCTCCTTAAAAATCAAGCAAATATTTATTGAACTTTAAATTAGGTCATTAACTAAAAGCTACTAATAGCTTTTCTGATTGATCAACTTTATTCATATACACGGACAAGGGAAAAACAAAGAACAATGATCATGTTTCATCTCGGATGAAATTATTAAAGTTGAAAGGAAACTAAAAGGGCATTTATTTTCTAGAAGAAAATGGTCTAAAGTTATACAGGGAAGTACAGTTGACCCTATGTATCCAACCACAGATATAAAATAATTTGGAAGAAAAAAAATGAATGGTTGTGTCTACACTAAACACATACAGACTTTTCTTTCTTGTCATTATTCCCTAGACAATATAGTATAACCAGTATTTAAATCACATTTACATTGTAGTAGATATTATAAGTAATACAGAGATGATTTAAAGTCTACAGGAGGATGTGTGTAGGTTATACATAAAGACTACACCATTTTATATAAGGCACTCGAACGTACATGGATTTTGGTATGAAGGTGGGGTCCTGGAACCAATCTCCCAAGGATACTGAGACACAACTGTATGTGCCGACAGAAGCAGCCATTAGACTAGAATTCTACACTCTAAATACTAACGTCTAATCTCCTTCCACTATACAATGCTGTATTTCTTGGACCCCACAAAGACAATTCCTAAAGAAGACATAGATTATCTTGTGTAAGTACCTATATTTACATGTAGGTATCTCTGTATTATAAGAATTAAAATCTCTAAGACTTATTTTAACTTTTAAAATTACAATAATAATTAAAATTATAATGACCTAAAGTTAAGAGTGAATTAAAAGCAAAACAGCAAGTTCTTCTGTCTTCAAACACAAAGACAGAATGTGGATGTAATAAAAATCAGAAAGGTTCTTAAGACTCTTTCTCGATACTGATTAATACAGAAACAAAGATAAAAATGGCAGATAGATAATTTAGTAAAAGATCATTTGTGGAGCAGTGCTATGACTTTTTCTAATAAAAATATATTTAATAAGCTTTATGCATCTAATTTTAGTTCTGACTTTCCTTTATAAACAAGTATGTGAACACAGGGATAAATTAACTGTTTCCATGTTAGAATTTTCACTATTTTCATAGGCAAACAATACTTTCTAAGAGAATCTCAATGCATTACATGAATTTCATAATTCAAATATTTACTGAAGGTCACTTTATAAAGGGACAAGTAGTATTTTTCTTTTATGAATCAACAAAAGTATGAATTTCAAGTGTACATTATGGAACCAAAGACATACAATATAATTTAAATTTGAAGCTTACCTTTCATGCTTTCTCATCCAATGTCCACGGCAGCTGCAGATTGCCAGCTCCCTTTCCATAAGATGGCCCAACTACCAAACACTGGAGGTTTTATAACCCCACAGGGATTGCTACAACAAGGAACTGGTCTATGGTCACAAGATTAAGTCCTTCATTATATCATGCAGTTTTATAAGTCTTTGAATGTAAAAGATTAATAACTTAAGGAATCATAAAGGAAAATAAAAAATAACTTACAAAACTACACAATATTGTAAAAAGAAAAGCTGCATCTCTATGTATGTGAAATGAGTCGGGAGGGAAACTTACCTCACAACTAAAGAACAACTGCATTCTGCTACAGTAATCTGGGATGGGTATGACAGCACCAGCATAACACTGGCTGGAGTGTGGCAAGGAGAGGGAGTTGGCAATCTACTGATGCTGGGGACATTGGATACCTAAAAAGGAAAAAAAGAGGGACATAAATAAATTCTATATTAAATGTCTCATAACAACAAATATATTTTGCACACTTTAATTTAGATACTTTGTACATTAAACTTAGGTGAAAGTCACTTGTTTATACAAGCCATACAGTTACTTACATAGATTTTTCTTGTAATATTATATCTAAACAAAACAGGTATCGGCAGTCATATGAAGAAAAAATTAAAATCATATAAAAATATACAAAGAATGCTTTTTAAAATGGAGATGGTATTATTGTGGAGATAACATTTTTATTAAAAAGAACAGTACAAAACATATACAACAAAAGTATGAATGCTTTTTTCCTCTATGCTTTTATTTACAAATATGTTGTTAGATCACAGACACATGAAGCACAGAACATTTTTTGTTACAAGTTTAATTCTTGTCACAAACATAAATTCTGTGGTAGAGAAGGTATTAAATATCAATATATTATGCTTTTCTTTTTTTTTTTTTTTTTTTTGGAGACAGGGTCTTGCTCTGTTGCCCAGGCTGGAGTGCAGAGGTACGATGTCGGCTCATGGCAACCTCCACCTCCTGGGTTCAAGCAATTCTCCTGCCTCAGTCTCCCTAGTAGCTAGAATTACAGATGCCTGCCACCACGCCCAACTAATTTTAAATTTTTGTTTTCTCAGTAGAGATGAGGCTTCACCATATTGACCAGGCTGGTCTTGAACTCCTGACCTCAAGTGATCCACCTGCCTTGGCCTCCTGAAGTAGTGGGATTACAGGCACGAGCCACTGCGCCCAGCCATATTATGTTTTTTAATTAAAACGCAAATACCTTTTAGAAAAGCTAAATGGATCCCTACAAAAAGAAGTCTTATTTAAGGGTCTCGTGCTCTACTGACTGAGTTAGCTGGGCACTAAAAGATGTCTCATTTAAAATCACTAACTATATCCAAAGGTATAATCTAAACTCACATGAATAAAAACAGTATATAATAAACTGTAACTAAGTATTTTAATAAACTAATTATTTGACATTCTCCTTAGTCTAAGTACTATTACATGAAAAGGTAATACTATATTCAATAAGTATTTACCTATTTTTCTTACTGCTTACCTACAGAAACTACCACCATACTAACATATTCCTGCATATTCACAGTTTTGGGGGTAAAACATCATGTTAATCATGTTGGTACACAGTCCCTGAAAAAGTGCTATTTTGACAGTATAATACATATAAATATGAAAAAAGTTAAAAAGTACTTTAACACTGACAGAAGCTCTAACATGAACTATTATATATGCTATTATTTTCTCTTGATACTCTTACCAATTTTTACTTAAGACTAGGAGAAAAGGAACGCGTTTGTACTTTAAAGGCATCCCACACTGAATACATTGAATAGTATATCCAACATTTCCATTATGTTTCTAAATTAGCATTTAAATAGAAAGCATGAAGGCAAACTACAACAATAACAATAATGATAACATTGCAAGTTTCTCTGTCTTCCAGCTTTGTAGAGGGGGAAAAACTGGGTGACAGGTCACATTCCTGGTAAGGTAGTTCACTATCACCGGGGAAGAAAATCTAACAATATATATTTAAGAGACAATGTGCTACCATTTTCATTTACAAAGAATGAACCGTGGACTAGAAATTAACCACTGGTTGAGTATCTGAATTTGACTGTTTTCAATAAATTGATGTTAAGCCAACAAACTGATGATATTTTAACAGATCCATATATGCTATCAGAAAGATGGGTTCTCAAACAATTCACAGCACAATCTAAACCACAAAGTAATGGGATGTTTATTTGGCATAAGAGGGGCACAAAAAGTTCCAAGTAAGTGAAATTAAGACGGGAAATATTTGAAAAGCAGGGACAGTATCCTACTTACTTTTATTTTTTCATATTCTCTCACAACACCTAACTCTGACAGAAAAGGCCCACAGTAAGTGTTCCACTACATAAGCACATTTCTCATGTAACTGAGGTTTCTTCCTTAGATACAAAAGGTTATTTAAAAATTGATTAAAATGTTCCTAAAATATAAGTCTTTCAGATTTTCTGACAATATAATGAATATAATCTAACTTGATGACTTGGGTCATCATTATGAACGAGTTATTTTGTTAGTTTTAAACTCCTAAGACCTGCTTTTACATATTTTTTTCAATTGTTTTTTTAAAAAATTATTCATTAGCCGGGCATGGGGGCTTATGCTTATAGTCGCAGCATTTTGGGAGGCAGAGGAAGGTAAATCACTTAAGCCAAAGAGTTCGAGACTAGTCTGGGAAACATGGCAAAACCCTGTCTCTACAAAATATCCAAAGATTAGCCGGCCATGGTAGTGTGCACCTGTAGTCCCAGCTACTGGGGAGGCTGAGGTGGGAGGACTGCTTGAGCCTGGAGGTGGAGGTTGCAGTGAGCCAAAATCACACTACTGCACTCTTGCCTGGGTGACAGAGTGAGACCCTGTCTCAAAAACAAATAAATAAATAATTTATCAGTGTTTCATGCTGTCAGTAAATCTGCCTTAAACATCTCCTGTCCTAATTAAAAGCAGCTGCTACTACTTATTAGAATTACATCTTAAAGAACTGGTTTCCCATAAGGTCTTTCTATTTTAAAGTAGTGGAACATCCACATGTGTACTCTGTGCTCTCTATTTAGGCTCCTTTGTGCTCTCTGCTGGATTCTGGGTTAATTTTCCTTCAATATATAATGTATAATTTTTTTCCTTTCTCTACAGAGTCTAGTAAGATGCTAAGAAAGTTTTATTAATATTCAGTCCATTCAGTTTTGACATAATTTCCCAACTCACAAAAGGCACTGAATTAAAGTCTTTCCAAAGATTTTTATATCTTCTATAATACAAAAACTAAGAATGATGTAAAGCTCATTTTTTTACCTTAACCTTCATAGATTTAAATTCAATTTTCCAGAACCATGGAAGGTAGTAATCAAACTGTTAAACAGAAGACAATACAAATTTATTGGGACTTTGAAAAATGTTTGACATTTAAATTACTTATATTTGAATAAGGGTATGTGATACGTGACTGAAAAAGGTTTAGGCCAGGTGCGGTGGCAATCATGCCTGTAATCCCAGCACTTTGGGAGGCTGAGGTGGGTGGATCACAAGGTCAGGAGTTCGACACCAGCCTGGCAAATATAGTGAACCCCTGTCTCTATTAAAAATACAAAAATATGCTGGGTGTGGTGGCACGTGCCTGTAGTTCCAACTGCTCAGGAGGCTGAGGCAGGAGAATCACTTCAACCCGGAGGCGCAGGTTGCAGTGAGCCGAGATCATGCCACTACACTCTAGCCTGGGTGATAGAGCAAGACTCTGCCTCAAAAAAAAAAAAAAAAAGGGTTTAAAGCAAATTATAAAAGACACACTAGCCTGTAATCCCAGCACTCTGGGAGGCCGAGGCGGGTGGATCACCTGAGGTCAGGGGTTCGAGACCAGCCTGGCCAATATGGTGAAACCATCTCTACTAAAAGTACAAAAATTAGCTGGGCGTGGTGGCACATGCCTGTAATCCCAGCTACTAGGGAGGCTGAGGCAGGAGAATCGCTTGAACCTGGGAGGCAGAGGTTGCAGTGAGCCGAGATCATGCCACTGCACTCCAGCCTAGGCAAATGAACAAGACTCCGTTTCCAAAAAAAAGAAAAGAAAAAGAAAAAGAAACACTAGAAAGCTCTTGACTACAGAAGGATCTGTACTTAGGTCAACTCCTCTGAAACTCAACTCTGTGCTGGGATATATGGAATATACAGCATTAACTCCCTGCCTGATGTAAAAACAATGTACAATCTTTCTTTGGAAGAGAGAGGTTTTCAAACATTGTTTTCATGCAACTTTCCCTGATGGGATTCAAACCATCAAGCCAAACTGCACTAAGTAGAAACAGTGAGCACTGTAAACCAAAGTTAAAATCTAGTTCTTAGTTGTGCAGAGTAGAATATGAATGAAGATAATGCATTCTCAAATAATTCAGTGACTACAGTCAACTGAAGCTTTGTTTGCCTTACCAGTCATATATGTCTGGTTCACATTTCCTATCATCTAGGTCCCCTTTTTCATTATTATTCTGAACATGTCAGTTAACATTTGATTCTCCATAAAATTCATGTTATTTGCCCTTCTACCCTACTCCCAAACAACATATTAATATAAACATGTAATTAAGGGAAGTGAGCAAATGTCTATGGTGTCTGGTGACTTATGAATAAACAGCTTGAAAATAAAAGATTAAATATTTTATAAAAGG
Organism: Pan paniscus; assembly: GCF_029289425.2. NCBI lineage: Eukaryota > Metazoa > Chordata > Mammalia > Primates > Hominidae > Pan > Pan paniscus. The sequence continues at coordinate 118,633,338 of NC_073260.2, read as the reverse complement.
ACAGGGGCTAGCCCAACCAACCCTAATTAAAAATAAAAATTTTAGCACTTTGGGAGGCTAAGGCAGGAGGATCAATTGAGCCCAGGAGTTTGAGACCAGCCTGGGTAACACAGCAAGACCTTATCTCTACCAAAAGATACAAAAATTAGCCAGGTGTGGTGGTTTGAGCCTTTAGTCCCAGCTTCTCTCAAGGCTGAGGTGGGAGAATCACTTAAGCCCAGAAGGTCAAGGCTGCAGTGAGCTAGCTATGATCGTGCCACTGCACTCCAGCCTGGGTGACAGAGCAAGGAGCCCCTATCTTAAAAATAATAAAAATAAATTAAAATAAATAAATATTTTAACCCACAGGTTGAGGATAAAATCTTACTCTGTAAGTGAATTCCTTGATGATAGGAACTTAGTTTTAATCTCTGGATTCCTACCAAGTTCCTGGTACTATACACAGCACATAGAAGACATTCAGAAAATAGTTACCTAATAAATAAGGCTAGAATCTGTAACTAAGCAGGTGAAAAGCACATTTTATCTGTTGTGCAACATTTCCAAAAGGTCATTTTAATTTTTAAAAGACTTAGTGTAACTATTTAAAGGTAGATTGATTTTCTCCCACAGCTGAGATAGTTTTCAGTTTTGTTAACCATTAACGAGTTTACCAGAAGATCTAGAATAAAAAACATATCGTACACATGATGTGACTGTTAAAACCCTAAATAAAACTAATTTTAAGAATAATTTAGAGATTATTACAACCAAAGCCATGAAGTAAAGTAATTAGGGCTTACTGAGAACTCTGAATATACTTAAAGCTCCTTATACTGTAGTACAATAGATTTTGTATTCTAAACAGCTGGCTATAAAATAATATTAAAAATATTGACTTGATACCTCACTGAGAAAATGGGACATGAAATGGAGAGAAGAGGGAAAATTCCATTATCCTTCAATATAATAGAATAAAATTTATTTTTTACAGGTGTTAGAAAATAAGATTAATGCACAATAATTTCTTTGCCTCATATCAGTATTCATACAGTGAAAGCCGTTATTAATGTTATAAAACCACTTATTATACGTAGTTTTATAACATAATTAACACACTACTATTACATGTGTAATAAGTGGTTTTATAACATATGTAGTTTTATAACATTATTTTATAACATTACTTGTCAATATTTTTCCATTTACTTATGTTATCATTCCTTACAATATCTTCAGTTAAGAACATATCACATCATATTTCTAAAACTGAATAAAGAAAATACATATATAACCATATTGTTTGTAACTTATTTCCTATACTAAGGGAAGCTAAGGTCAAGAATCTTTCTTAATCATCGATGGAATCACGAAGGGTAAAGGTTAACATAGACATTCACAAGTTCCATCAAGTACAAGTCTTAATTAGAAGTACATTATGTAATAGAATTCTCTCTATGATGGGATCTGGTATTATGATTTCAGTGATTTCTACCTAACTTTCAAAACATCAACTTGTTTTCTCTCCAAGTAAGTTGGCAGCAGTGGACAGAATGAAAGAATAAGGCCCTTAGCAAATACAGGCTTTTACCAGGGTTTTACCACCTCAGCACAACTGACATTTGGGACAAGACAGTTCTTTGTTGTGGAGAAATGTCTGTGCATTGTAGGATCATTACGGTGTAGGATGTTCAGCAGCAACATTGGTTTCAATCCATTAAATGCCAGTGCCACTTCTTCAACTATGACAATCAATGTGTCCTAGGGAAGGGGAGCAAAATCATTCCTGATTGATAACCACTGGCTTATACAGAACTATGTGACCAAAAAACTGGGGGAGTTAGCATCTCTGATCTAAGCTTCTGACTTCTCTAATATTCAGTCTAGCTAATGTACACCCTTTGGTTAGGTAAGAGAAGTATTATTATTGTATTCTGAATTTACCTTATTTTAAGAACATAATAAAGATTAATTTTATCCATTACTTGAAATTTCTTTAATTCTTTTTAACATACCTTTTTACATACTGTAATCATTATGTACATATTATTTTGTATGTCTTTTTGTTTTGAGATAGTCTTGCTCTGTCGCCCAGGCTGGAGTGCACTGGTACAATCTTGAGCGCAGTGGTGCGATCTTGGCTCACTGCAGCCTCTGCCTCCCTGGTTCAAGCAATTCTCCTGCCTCAGCCTCCCGAGTAGCTGGGATTACAGGCACGCGCCACTATAGCCTGGCTAATTTTTGTATTTTTAGGAGAGACAGGGTTTCACCATGTTAGCCAGGCTGGTCTCGAACTCCCAACCTTGTGATCCGCCCACCTTGGCCTCCCAAAGTGCCGGGATTACAGGTGTGAGCCACCGCGCCTGGCCTATTGTGCATGTTCTTAAAACTTAACTTTTCACAAATATTTCCGTATTGTAAAAATGATCTACCAATTTTGCTAGCTATGTAACAGTGTGTTAATATTGCTTGGTTAGTCATCTCGCTACTGCTGGACATATGGATTGTTTCCAAATTTCCACTACTAGGGCTGGTCTGCTAAATACATCCTCGTGTACATTACTTTTGGGGGTAGGGAGGACAAATGGGGAGAACAAAAGTTAAGTTCCAAATAGCATCACAGGATCAAAGCAAACAGGCGGTTGTGCTCAATATGTATAGCTTTCCTTACATATTGATTATAAAATTTAGAAGTAAATAAAATCTTAGATCTTACTCAATGTTAGGGGCTTATCTGATAAAAGATGTATTAGAAAAGATGTGGTCTTACATTTAAAATTTAATTATCAATATTTGTAAGACTTTCATTTATCATCACATAACCCAGAAGAGGTTTTTTTCCTTATAAATAACATATTTATTGCAAAATTTTCACTTTTCCTCATACCCAATCTCTACAAGGGTCTTTCCTTAATTGAAAAAGACTGAAACTTCTTTGAAAATCAGAACTATGATACAGAACATAAAGGGCATTAAACAAATATGAGGGAAAAGGGGATTATATGAAAAACTTAGAAATATAAGTTTGGCGAAATCTTCCAATTTTTATTATTTAGAAAGCAATACTGTCTAACAAATTTCAAGTACAATAAGATCAGGTAAAGTTATCAATATCTTAGCTCTATCTTTCAGGAAAACTAATAAATTTTCTACATTAACAGAGGTATTTTTTAAATAATTAAGCAAAATGCAAATTTTATCTGCTAACTAAAACCACAAAAATAAAAACAAAATGTTCTGATTTCTTCTTTAGATCATGAAAGAATGCTATCATGTAAATAATGATGAGAAAGCAAAAACTAAAGGGCTTTGTCAAACTACGTATTTATCTCACGCAGAGGTCTCACTTTTAACAAATACCTGGTAGGTAAAAATTAAGTTCAGTACCACAGGATCTGAAGGACGATGAGGACTTTTTGGACTTAACCCCTAAATGGAGTGATGGGATCAAGTGAACTGCGTATAAATTTCAGAAAATTACAGCATTTTTCTCTTCACATTAACCATAAACAAAATTAGTTGCTTTGCAAGAATGAGTAAACAATCTAAATTTTAAAACACTACGTCTTCCAGTACAATGAGTAGTTCAATGACAAAACCTCTAAAAGGTTAAAAAGACTTTGTTATGTAAACATAAAGCTGCTCTAAAAAATAAAGTTTACTAATTAAAAACAAAAAAACTTTTAAAATGGAATGTTTACCTGAGTGAAAAAATGGGACCATTCTTCCCTGCTGCTTTTCTACTTTGGTAGGAAATACTATCTGGAAAGTCCCTGCAGAGAAGCCTCCTGATGCAGCTAGGTGTTTGTATTATATGAATCCATGTTAAATCCTCTATCACACGTGTAATGTCTATCTTTAGTAATGACACTTATAATTTATAAAAAGAAATATTTTATAAATATATTTCCAAAATATTATAATGGAATATATCTTGTTACTGGAGCCATTATCATAGATAATGAATGTTGATAATAAAAGAATTGTTTTGACTCCAGATACTTAGTTTTGACAGTGAAATACTCTTATGAAGATCAGTATTAATACTTCAATCGTCTGACAATAGTGAAGGAAGGCTTCCTATATATAACAATATAACAATATTGTTATTCATAACGATGACCCTCAAGTCATAAAGAAAAGGTTAAATTGTGTTTAGTACAAGGAGTCAGGGAAGTTTTTCCATTAAAATTGTTTTAGTATCAAAGGTTTACATTTCAGTTATCTAGAAATTCAGTTAAGTGGAACACCTTACTCCCAAATGATGCTAAACTGGCAGCAAACATACATAACATATAACATAACGTAACATAACATAACGTAACATACATTACATAACATAAACATTCAATAAAGTTAATTCCTAGAATATCTATCACAATCAATATTAGCTTTTGTAAAAAATAAGGAACAATAGATGCAAACTTTTATTGTCTATTTGCTTTATGCTATGTGGCTGTTTCATTGGTTAAGATAGTCTGTTCATGTAAACAATCTTTTAAACAGTTTAAATTAAGGAGAAAGAGCTCTTATGTTAGTAATCTCAGTAAGATTATCCCTGCTAAGTACAGTTCCAAGAATTTCTACTTTTTGAAGGGTGGAAAACATATTTTAAAACTAATATGCAAACATCAGGGGGCATGGACAAGTTAAAAGTTTAGAGATACAAATCAAATCAACTAAACCCTAGGGTAATCTAAAATTTTCTGATTAACATGCCCTCAAGGAATACAATGTCAAATATTTGTAGTTTATGCTTTCTTCTTCTGTTTTTTTGAGTCAGGCTCTGGTTCTGTTGCCCAGGATGGAATGCAGTGGCATGATCACAGCTCACTGCAGCCTTGACCTCCTGGGCACAAGTGATCCTCCTGCCTCAGTCTCCTTAGAAGCTGGGACTACAGGCATGCACCACCACGCTGAGCTAATTTTTTATTTTTTGTAGAGACGGGGTCTAGCTATGTTGTCCAAGTTGGTCTCGAGCTCCTGGGCTCAAGAAATCCTCCCACCTCAGCCTCCCAAAGTGCTAAATTTATAGGCCTGAGCCACTATGCCTGGCTGTGGTTTATGTTTTCTTTTATTCTTCTTCTACACAGTACCAATGGAAATGAGGTGAATGGCTTTACAGAAGCCTCTAGAATGCTTGCAGAAGTCTTTTTCTCCTATAATATATACCATAAGTACGTAATTCAACTATGCTTATAACTATGCATTAAAAAATGCTCTAATATATAATATGGGAATAAATAAAAGTTATGTTTAACTGTAGCATAAAAAATTGGCAACTTTATTTAACAGAATTGTTTAGAACGAAATATGGACACCTCCCTAAAACAACCTCTGCAAAAAACAGTAACACTCTGATATTTTAAAAAGACTATTCCTTCCCATTAAGGAACAGAATTAGTCCTTTCTGAGCATAAAACATAAAAAAAAAAAAAACCCTCTGGCTACAGAGTAAATGACATTTACATAACATAAATATTTGAGGAATATATCACAGCAGTAAATTTTAATCAAACAGATGGTCTTCCACATCAAGAGACTACCTATACACCTAAAGTGTATACGTATAAAAATATAAGAATCTAAACCATTTTTAATGAAAATATTTCCAAAATATGCAGTTTTCCACATTCTCAAGTTAATTATTGAACATAATGTTTTCTTGCTAATTGATGACTATCATCATGAGCATTTATTCTCTTAAATTGCCATGATACTCTCAGGGTTATCTGTCACACGTGAGACTTCTGAAATGCTTAAGGCTGTTTCACCCTAGTACTAAGTAACTTCAGAAGGCTGTACTTTTATGGTACTGCAATCTCCTCCTTTCTGAGTGCTACCAACATGTCTTTCCTAACAACATATAAAATGACTAATACAAATCTGCCGATATCAAACTTGCTGAATCACTAACCATATTTTATACAATTTATATTAACAGGTTCTGAGCATAGATCTAAAAGTGGCTTCATGATATTCCTAAGGCGCAAAACGAAAGGTTTAAAAAAAACGATCTTCTTCAGGTTTAAAGCCTTTCCCATTTATTTACTGGTATGTAATTGTATTTAAAATCTGTGCATAGCCCAACTATAAATGCTAGTTAAATAGGTGTTATTGATTTAATAAATAGCACAATTGAGTGTTTTACCAAGTATCAGGTGAATAAATATATGCCCTTAAACTCTAGTCTCTCAAGAACAATAAAAATATTAGAAAATGAAAGTAAAGATTAATTATAATTTAGACGATATAGTGAAAGTTAAAAAAAAAACTTTCAGCAGATAAAGGTTCTTTAAAAAGTCATATTGTTAAGTATGTATCAAAATTATCTGGGGCAGTATTAAACAATTTACATCTGTTTTTATGTTACAATGAATTAAAATTTTATGTTACTAAGCAATAAACTTCCATTAAAAGCATATAATTATTAAGAATATTTGCAAGGCAAACATTACCCAAAAAACTACCAGTCAGAAAACAACCAGCCAGTATACTGGGAAATATCTAAAACTATACCTGATAGAAACCAGGCAAACCAAATTAATTTAACAGCCCCTGGCACGATTTCTGTCTATTAAAAATGAAAACTAGACCACACAGGAGAAATAAAAGAAACAATGTTTCTATCTTTCATGGTAAATTTTCATGTAATCCAGGAAAACAAGATTTCAAAAAGGCTTTAGGAAAAAGCAGGAATAAATTTTAATGCTGACAATAATAGATAGAACTTTTGGATCAACACCTACCGATTTTTTTCTACTGTTTTCCAGATCTTTGAGTTCATTCTCGATTTTTGTGATTAATTCCCTGAGTTCATCAAGATTAGTGCAAATAAGCTAAAATAAAACACAAAAACACAGCTTGATAACACATAATATAAAACACCCAAAATGTGGTAACAGAAGTTGTTTTAACACACACCGAATTCACAATTATTTTTCTCTGTAATAGTAAAAAGCAAGAAAAGCTCTGCAGTTTATATTTTAAAATATATTTACTTGCTATGATGTATGAACTTCAGGCTTAGTATAAAAGAAGCTGAAATTTCAACATTGGTGGTTTCATCCCACATCCCCACCTTTCAGTTTGCTTTATAATTCGGGTACTTTCTTAACATCATTAACTTTCAGCCCAGAATGACAAAGATCTGGAAACTCACCCTAGATTTCACAGGTTGTCAAATCACCTTTAAGAAATGCTTCATCAGGCAGTCTCCCAGTAGGTGAATAAACACGCTCTTGGAGAACTGTTATACCTTTGCCTTGGTTTGCTAACTATACAATTTAACAAACCTTAGTTATTGCTGTTGGGGTTGCTAAAAGGACTGCAACTATATGTAATACACTCAAAGACCTAAACAAAATGAAGTACACATTCTTAATATCAGTTTAGTAGTCTTTAATAAAACCATCTCCACAGATAGCATCTATTTCCTTTCATAATTGTGTGGCTCATTTCATTTCACCTGGTAACATTGGCAAATGGCCAAAATAATTATTAATTACTAACAACTAAACTAGCTTGGTTTAATTACTGAAGTTTTAGTGAACTGTCAGCAACAGTAACAAAAATATTAGTAACTACATCTTAGTTTTTGTAAAATTATACTGAATTTCTCCAATTCATTCAATATACTTTTTTCCTAAAATAATTTAAGCTATTTAAAAAAAATTACTGTGAAAAAGAACTAGATTTCTGAAACAAAACTACAACCAAATAGAGAGGAAAAATCTCAGATTAATGAAAAGTCTTATTGTAATGTTTATACCATGTGATAATTTAAAAAAAAACCGTACTTATAAATTACTAATTCACCATTAGCTTTTATCAGCCCCAAGTTTGATACATTCATTAATTTCAGTGTAAGGGGACTGTTTTCCTAAAGGGCACTTTCTTTTGTTAGAAGAGCAAACAAAAACAATAAAAGCAAAAGTGGGTTACAACAAGATAATTCCTTGTGGCTACTGAGTGACAAAAATAAGACAGAGCCCCTTAAATTTCTTTTATTAGGTTAAACCATATGAAATTGCTGATATGCTTTTTATCTACAAAAATGGCAAGACAGTTCAACCTAAGAGATTAAGAAAAAATGATCACAGATAATTTGTATTAACAATTACATATTAGGAATATCTATATAATTTCAAAATCATAGAATTGACCAAGTAGGGAAAATATGTATTTAAATAACCCAGATTAAACAATTTGAGAGTAGAAACAATACAGTGATGTAGTGGGACAGTGTAGCTGGTATTTATTAGAAACTACACATTCCAATTTGCCAAATTTACTTATGAAAGAAATGCTGATGGTCAAGCAGTGGACTGGCCAACCAGGTAAGTGGGTCTAGAACTAGAGAGCGTCTTCAACTTCTATTGTAACTATGAAGACTTGGAACAATGTTGTCCCTACCGTGGATTTTTATTAAGTATTCAGTGAGGACTAAACTTTTCATAATATAATCTGCTATTATGATGACTCTGTCAAATTTGCCCCAGAGCTTGCAGATGGATGGCTATACCTCTTTTCACCGAACTTGGTGTACTTGTTAATATCAAATCATAGATTTCTTATTTGCACATATGGCAAACCACAGAGGAATTTTTACTTGCATCTCAGTTGTCTCACTACACAAGGAATAGGGTATATTTTGCATGCAGTTTGTAGAAATTTACAGGAACAATGAAGACATATACCCCTAGAACTAAATGAAAACATATACTCCTACAACTAAACATGCCCTAAAACATTTTGAGATCTTTTAATTACCAATTAGTTATGAAGTCAACAGATATTTATGTTCCATTTAAAGGAAGAGATAACACAGTTATCTCTTCATAGAAACTTACAGGAACAATGAAGACATATACCCCTACAACTAAACATGCCCTAAAACATTTTGAGATCTCTTAATTATCAATTAGTTATGAAGTCAACAGATATTTATGTTCCATTTAAAGCAAGAGATAACACAGTTCTGAAGCCAAACCATCAATGAAATCACACAGCTTAAGAGCTACATAAAATAACACTTTCAAGTGGCTGTATCTAGTTAGTAAACTGTACTAAATTAGTACTTTTCAAACTTTAATGTGCATAAGAATTGCATGGGGATCTTAATAAAACAGTTTTTTGTTTAGTAGGTCTGAGGTGAGAACTTGGATTCTGCATTTCTAACAAGTTTCCAGGTATTGCCTGCAAATAACATTTTTGAGTAGTAAGGTACTAAATGACTATGAATTATAAATCAACATGGCTACTGGAACATTCTGGTACCATGGAGCTAATGAGTATGAAAATACAAGATTAATTTCCAAATAGGGAACGGCATATTGAATTAAATGTACGATGATAAGACAATTGTTTCTTAAAATATTTTTAGCTATAATATTTATTCTGAGGTTATATTAAAATGATGTTAATAGCTACATAACAATTTATACTTTATATATTAAAACTAATATATATTCCCTCTATATGTATATTTAATGTATACCTAATATATATACCCAATATATAGAGTCAAATTAACCTTTTATAAAACTGAATAGGAACACAATTAGTTTGATTTATGCCAACTCGATGTCATATACAACTCTACTACCTCTCTTCTGCCTCCGAAATAAGGCATATATGTGGCCATTACATTCAACTCAACTTCATATGATGTTTTTAAAAACAGAATCAACCCAATAAATAAAGTTCAACTTAAAAAAGGAGAACAAAGATTTTTTTTTTTTTTAAAAAGCAAAACACCTTATTAAAACCTCCTTCTCATTATCTTGCATTTGAAAAACATATCTGAGGCACAGGGCCTGCAGGGGTGAACATGAAACTCCATAGCAGCTCAGATTACAGTCAGGTCACATTGCTAACACTTATGAGAGGAGGTTTTCAGTCAAGCCACAGAGGTTACAAGAAGAGTTTTATCTCCCAGCAAGAACCTCTCCAAGGCTGTCACACTCCCTCAAGTTAACCTTTCATTTAATATAATCCATGGCAGAGCTACAAAATCACAGATCTCAGAGCTGAAAGGGACTAAAAATGTGTAATCTGTCCAAGCCTTAGCCTAGGCTAAAGAGACCTATCTCCAATTCATATAAAAGGTAATTAAACTAACAGAGGTAAAGTGACCTAAGATGACACACTGAGAGAGGAAACCACAGAACCCAGGACTTCTCCTACTATATTATATTCTTTTTAAAAGGGTCTTTATAACAACACAAAAATAAAGAAATCTAACAACTGAACTTGTATTATAGTTTTAGGATTTAGTTTATATCTAAGCTTTCATTTTTATTAAATGGTAATATTAAAAGGTCCTCTCTTCAACTCAACAAGCAGCAATGTATGTATGTGGTGGGAGTGGGGAGGCCCTGTAGAGATTAAAAAAACTCCATGACTGTATCTCAGAACTACATAATAAATCATTCCTTACTTTACTGATACTTCAAACTAGAAATTATGTCCTTTGGATAGAAATTCAATAGGTCTGGAAGATATTTACTTGCTCCAAAAAAGGACATAAGGTAACATTAAAAAATACAAACAATATGGTAGATTATATTAAAAAGCAAAGCAAAAGGAAAACAATGTAGAAAAGTAAAAATGAATAGGTCCAGACAAAAGGGATCACACATTCACTCCCATTCTAATAAAAAGATCCTGTAATTTATTATAAAAATTATAAGTGAAATACTAAATGCATGGTATAAATTCAAAATTTATATTGTATTTAAACTAAAATTATAATAGCATCTGCTAAAACTATGCAGATGGGAAAATTTCTTTTTATTTCTTATCATCACCATACCAGCAATAAAGACTACTTAAAAACTTGCAAATAAGGATATCACTTGTGACGTGAAAGCCAAATTAGTCTGATAAACAACCACGTGATTAAACACAGATGTTTCTCTCAATGAACTATATATATTTTTAAGGGAGAACTATATTAATTTTAAGGGAGAAGAACTCCTGCTGTTAAAAGTGAAACAAAAAGCTGAGGTTAAAAATATTCATTTTAAGAGGGAGCAATTCAAAATAATGATATAATCAAAACATCTTAATACAGTAAGCAGTTAAAAAGCTGATTAAACTAACAGAGGTAAAATGACCTAAGATGACACACTGATAGAGGAAACCACAGAGAATCGCTTGAACCAGGAAGTCAGAGATTGCAGCAAGCCAGGATCGTGCCACTGCACTCCAGTCTGGCGGCAGAGCGAGACTCCGTCTCAAAACAAACAAACAAACAACAACAACAACAAAACCCTAATTTTAATTTTGGTTTCAATTTGTTATGTTGCGGTACTTTATTTCTTATCCCTTAGTTTCTCCATTGGTTAGATGGAGAAGTATAGTTTTTTCAGAGGTATGTTAAGGATCAGTGAGTTTTTTCTTATGTTTGAAAACAATGTAATATAAGTCTTAGCAGCTGGATTCTGGAGTTCTTCTGCAAAGCAGCCTTTAAAATCAATCATGCATATGAAATGCGAGCAAGGGCACACTGCATGGAAGATTTTTTTTTGGTTATTGTTGAAAATAACAACAACTAAGGGTAACTAAGGCTGTTAAATTATTTTTAAAACTTATGTTATTGAGACTCAACACATTAGTTTTTAAAAATACTTCCTGTAACTTTCTGTCATAATTATGTACAAAAGATAAGTCATATAACATTAGATTTCTCTCTTAAATGTTAAATGAAAAGACTTTTTAGGAAAAAGTAACTATTAGGAAAACTGATATTCACTTTTCGGTCTAATAGTCTTTCTTTGATTACAAAACAGATAAGGGAAAAAGAATTTTACCAATTTAACAAAGTCGTAAGTAAATGTTAAAGTTGATATAAAAGCTTAAATCACCAATATTCTATAATTATCACTAAAACATCCAACAATTTCCCCTACATGACAAATATATAATGCATCATAACAATAAAATAGGGATAAACGTTAAGTTTTCACTCTCATCAAACATAATGATGCAAATACTATTACTTGGTTTTCCACTTTTCAAATTCTTGTAGGCTTAATCATGTGCCACTTTCATTAAGACCAAATCCAAGATTTATTTCAAGGTTTTAAGTAAATGGAAAGAGTGCTAAGGGTCAATAATAGATGTTTTTATGCCATTTTTAATTGATTTTCCTATTCATAGTTCAGTGTTTTTCATCAGAAGTGACTGACCTGCTTATTTGAAAACAATAAAAATGGCTAAAACAGTAAGCTGTATCATTCAATCCTCACAACTCTACAAGGAAGGTACTATTATTACCCCATTGTACAAATGAGAAACTGGAATCATGGAGAAGTTAAATACCTTACTCTACAGAGTTAATCAGTGGTAGAGCTGGCATTCAAACCCAAGTAGGTAGCCTGGTTGCAGAAAACTTGTGTTTAACCACTATGCAGATTACTGGTACCCACTGAATCAAGGTCTTTTGGAGGATGAAACCAACAATCTTCATTTTAAATAAAGGTATCACATTATTTTTATACTATCTAAAGTTTGAGAACCACTGACATAACTCTTAGGAAAAAGTGGCACACATTTGGTTAGACCCTTTACAATATACAGTCGTCCCTCGGTATCCGTGGGGTACTGGTTCCAGGACTCACCTCTGAACCCTGCGGATACCAAAATCCAAGGATGCTTAAGACCTTGATATAAAGTGGTATAGTATCTGCATATAACACATCCTCCCATATACTTTAGGTCATGTCTACATTACTTATAATACCTAATACAATATAGTTGTGATATAAAATGTTGTTATATCCTATTGTTTAGGGAATAATGACAAGAAAAAAAATCAGTACATGTTTAGTACGGACACATTTAAGAAAATATTTTCAATCCAAGGTTGAATGCACAGATGCAGAACCTACAGATACAGAGGGCTGACTGTACACACACACACACACACCCCCACCCCACCCTGCCACACATACAAATCCAATCCACCATTTGAATGCTCACAGTGTATACTCTAAATAGGAGTAGGATGATTATTTTCTAAACCTGGGTGCAGATATTAGGTGTGTATATAAACATGGATTCTTTCTGAAGCAAATAGGGGGGCAAGTTCAAGTTCTAGCTTTAAAAAAAGTCAACAAAAACATTGTCAAACTAAAAAGGAGCTGAGGTCAAAACATTTTTAAAAACTCATTAGGACTTAAAAAAAAAACTTCACAATTTAACCCTTTCATTTATCTCTATCTAAGCATGCTTTCTGTCAATTTAAAGAAGGCTGGTCCTTTGGCAAACTGGTCAGGTTTTACAAAAGGGATCTATTATCTATCCAAAAACAGGTTCATTATTTTCAGAAGCAAGATATTTCAGAATGAATAATATGAAGATCTTCTGACTAAATATTTCTATATTTTTATGTTTAATGCTAGAAATGTGATATTTAAAACACCTTGGACAAAACAAATAATTTACAGAATCTGAGGTGCTAAATACCATATCGCTAGAACTTTTGGGCAGGGAATAAATTCACTTTATTATATAATAGTCTTCTTACATGTGGAAGACTCAAATAAAGTAACACACTACATAAAATTATTTTGAGAGACAAAACTAAGTTTTGCATTTAACAGCAAAGTTTACTAGTGACTAGCACTATCTCCTATTTTATTAATGTGTGTATTTGAAGCAAATGATCTATTTCCCTGTGAGACAGTTGCCAAGTTTCTTTATGAGTAATGCCGTGGTATTCATATTGTAAACTAGGCATAAGAACCACTGTTTTCATGAGACTATTACTCCTCTCTATCCTCTCTCTCTTTTTCCCTCTCTGTTTTCTCTCCCTCTAGGACACCTTGAGAACCAGGAAGAGACTTATTTATTTATTTATTTATTTATTTATTTATTTATAGACAGAGTTTCCCTTATTGCCCAGCCTGGAGTGCAATGGCGCGATGTTGGCTCACTGCAACCTCTGCCTCCCAGATTCAAGTGATTCTCCTCTCTCAGCCTCCCGGGTAGATGGGATTACAGGCACATGCCACCACACCTGGCTAATTTTTTTTTTATTTTTAGTAGAGATGGGGTTTCATATAGGTCAGGCTGGTCTCGAACTCCTGACCTCAGGTGATCCGCCTGCCTCGGCCTCCCTAAGTGCTGGGATTACAGGTGTGAGCCACTGGGCCCGGCCAAGACCATTTTAAACAGCTCAATCTGGCAAAATATTTTGACCACGACCCATGGTCAGCAACACATTTTACAATGCATATCCTTGTGTACACACATACAATTGAAACCAAAGTTTCACGAAACAATATATGTGAGTGTACATATTCACATTGCTGTATGTAGCACACTTACTATATGTAATTGTGCTGATTTCTTTTCTAGTTTAATTTTGTTAGCTTAAAAAAGAAACACTGGTCATGCAATCTGCTAAAATGATTTCATGCCTCACTAATGAATACCACTGCAATTTTAAAAAACACTGGCTATGCAGCCTGTGCTACTTAATATATGGAAAAGTCTATTCACTAAGATGGGTATAGAGGAAATATTAACAATGGGCCAGATTTGCTCTAACATCTACATTCCCAGGGCTGATGCTTTGAGGATTGAGAAAAACATAAGTCAGAGAAATAGTAAACACAGGTGTGACAGCAGTGGACGCGTGATGATGTAATACTAAAGCATTAAAATATATGTTACAAGAAGTGGTATAAAGGCCTCTAAGTAAACAGTAAAATTGTTATTTTTTTATTAACTACTCTGCAACCAAGGTTATATAATATATAAAAGGATTTTGTAGAAATGTTTGTAATTCATCCTAAGAATATCATTAAAAATATTCTAAAGTACTAAGAGAAAAACATGTCTATTTTCTTTAACTGTTGATTTAAAAGTGTTAAATTTTTACCAGTTAGTAACTCCCATAAAAACACTCTCCAAAATAGAATTTTTACTGAAAATGAATGTGTCCACATTTTTAGATATATCTAACTATTAAACTCACATTATATATTATCAATATTTTCATAGCTATTGTCCCTTTATTTTCATCTCTACTTGACTTGAGACTCACAAATTCATCTGAACACCACTTTTATCTTTTGGTCATTAGGTATGAGTTTATAAAACTTTTGAAAATTGACTAGACACATGAATACAAAGACGTTTTTAAAGAAAGTGTTTATTGAAGAAAATACATCTTTTATAAAATAGAAAATAAAAGCATTGATTAGGGTGAGATTCTCTGCTTAGTATTAGCTACAAATAAAAAACTCTTCACTTAATCATATGGCAGTACATATAATTACTTTTTCTTTCCACAGAAATGTTTAAAGACCATTTCAATTAACCTTTACTTAATATTCTCTCTGAAGATCATATACAGCTAAGAGTTGAAAGATTTGTTTTCCAAGTTAATAAATCTACCATTTATTTCTACAGTGCCCAAATAAATGAAAACGAACTATCTAGGCAATATTACCATCTCCAAATTATGATTTGTTCTTGGAAGAGTTTCATTCACACATTTGCTTTTATCTATTATATATATATACATACACACACACGTATACTATATAGTATATATATTATTTCTATTAAACTGCTTCTAGGAAATGTACTAGTAGAGATTAAGATATAAAAAAGGGTTTTTACTATTAAAAGACAAAAATAGAGGTAAAAATTACGAAATACTAGCAGATTAAATCTTGGTTACATCTGCACTTGCAGGGAGAAAAGTCACTGTCAGAAACATTTCATTACAAGTAAGTGTGCTACAGTTTCTTGGAATTCAGCCAAACTCTCGAGGAATGATACGAACACTGAAACAAAAAATTGAAAAATTTCGAGACAAAGTTGAAACATTTACCTGAAACTCTGGTACAGTAGGTGACTTTATGACAGTTTTCCTCTTCTTTGTGACTGCTTTTTTAGAGACGGATTTTTTTCCTTTCAAGATTAAAAGAGAAAACCTTCATAATGCTGTTTATAGCACTTCATTAACAAAAAACAAATTACGCAGATCCTTGAAAGTTAAATTGTAACTAACAGATGGCTGCTAGTGAGTCAAATAAAAATGATGAATCAAAACAAGCCCCAGTAAAAGCAAACATTAAACTATTAACTACCTGTTAACAGACATATTAACAAATGCTGTTTTATGTTTATATGAACTGAACTATTACCATCTCCAATGTGTTATACGGTAGAATCTACTGCAAGATTAGGCAAAAAAGTCACATTACTACTGCTTAATTAAAATCTACATTTGCAACTTAAGATGAGACTACATAGGGAAAAAAACCTTACCTTTAACATTGACTTCGCAGTCAGGAACTTGCATAAGAACTACAGCTGAAGACTATGGTCTCTAGGCAGCCTAATGTGAAAATCCCCTTAGTAGCTTAGGTAACAAAGTTTTTCTACTCCTTTAGCTCTGCACTCACCTAATAGGCTGCCCTTGGCGGTATCAATACCCAAAGTTTTAAAAGAAGATAAACATCTCCCTTTAAAGTGCACCTAGTTATTTGTGGAATCAGAAACCACTGGAAAAAAATAAACCTCATACTTAGAGCCAATTCACAGTATACACTGAAATATATCTACTTTTTGTATTTAACTTGACAAAAAAAATACATACATGCATAACAATTCTATTTTCAGACCAGGCGCGGTGGCTCACACCTGTAATCCCAGCACTTTGGGAGGCCAAGGCAGGCGGATCACCAGAGGTCAGTTCGAGACCAGCCTAGTTAACACGGCGAAACCCCATCTCTACTAAAAATACAAAAATTAGCCGGGTGTGGTGGTGCGTGCCTGTAATCTCAGCTACCTGGGAGCCTGAGACAGGAGAATCATGTGAACCTGGGAGGTGGAGGTTGTAGTGAGCCAAGCTCACACCATTGTTCTCCAGCCTGGGCAACAACAGTGAAACTCTGTCTCAAAAAAAAAAAAAATAAAATAAAATTCTATTTTTAGTTAGAAACACATTAAAAGTTTTCCCCCAATTTGTAATTAGCAAAATCAATTAACAAACTGTTAATTACTCAACAAATACTAGATACAGGACACTGTACAAGTTACGGGGACAACAAGGAAGTAAAAAATTATAAAAAAGAAAAATCCTATCCTCTAGGAGCTTACAATCTACACAAGGGCACAAAAAATATTCAGCAATACTTTTCTGTCATTTTTAGTTCACAATCATTTGCAGACTAAAATCCACTTAAACGTCAATATTTTTTTCAAAAGGGAAAATGAATGAGTACATAAAGTAACTTTGCTGTACATAATCCTAATGCTCCTTTCCAAACATTTTCCTATATAAATATAATCATCTTGCAAGAAATATGTCAACTCAATTGACACAATTCCAGTTTATAATTTGTTTTTTGTATCACTTTTTAATCATATCGCAGAACTGTAATTTATAAAATTTCTAACTTTTGGCTCAATGAAATCCATGTATACTATGACTGAACTGCAAATTTTCAGTTGCTGAGGTTCACAGGGGTTTAACTGTCTTATTTTAATAAGTATTGATGGGTGTCATTTGACATCTGCTTTCAACTAAATTAAAATAACCCAACATATATTTCTTTATTCACCATTGTTATTTACTTCTGTGCTTACACAGTACCTTATAACAGAAGTAAACTCCTACAAAGACAGGTAAGTGGGTGGGCTGCTTAAATAAGCAATACTCAGGGAGAAGTGATTAAATTCTTGGTATCTCTATAATACAGCTAGTAATTGATTCCTAAACTGAGTGCCGTAAGTATTGCTGAAGGGGGCTCATGAATTTGAATGCCAAGATGCCTTTCCTCTATACGCTGCCTTTACCATTTTTTAAAGTTCACAAGAAAAAACTGAATGATCTTGCTGACTTATGTATGGGAAGGTTTTATAAAAACAGTAATTTGGAGGAAATAAAATTCTTCCTCAACCTCTCCCCACCAGCCCTACTCTGATTAGCTTAAAAAAAAAAGCCATTTGATTTTGTATTCATTTATAAGCACAACAGAGGTCACCCTTGATAGTCCCATGAATTTCATCTTATTGTTACACAGGCACTAAACACAGGTACTAAATTCTCAGTTAACTCTAGCAGCTACTCTATTTGAATGGACTGAGAAGCTAAGGTGGTTACTTGGTATTTCAGTTCACCACGTCATTAGGATGCTTAAATGTTATTAGGAAATTGGAGGTAATGTTACATATTGGTTATAAGCTTGAGTTTTAGAACTAAACTACCTGGGTTTGAGTGCCTGCTACAACCACCGACTATTATACAGGTCATGTATAATAGCTACTACATACAAGACCTTGAGCAAACTGCTTTCTTTCTTTGTGCAGTTTCTTCATCTGTAAAACAAGGGATAATAGTATTACCTACTCTGTGAGAATTAAATGGGTTATAACACCCCAAAAGCTTATACTACTGCTAGGCACATGGTAGGTGATCAATAAATGTTAGCTATTGCTTTAGCTTTAGCTAAGCTATGGTGAGAAAAGCCTAAACAGCAAATCTTTTAATTTTCTTTAAATTCTTTTTACTTACTCCATCTCAGTTCTTCTTATGCATGTCCTCTAAACTACCACTCTACTTTGTACACAAATCAATGAATGTAATACTTAACTTAGAGTATTGTAATTGTCTGTTCTTATGTTTGTCATCCTTACTATACTGTAAATTATTGGTGACAGAAATCACATTATTCACTCTGTATTTACAGCATTTAGCACACATAAGTTCTAAGAAGTGATCCCTAAATACAAGAATCCTACTTTTTTCAGAAATGTCACCAACAGTCTAGGGGGTAGGAAAAGGGATGCAGGTAATTGCTTACAATTCTGAGGGTCCATTTAAGTCTACTTTATAGTGAAGAAAACACTGACAACGATTTTAAATAATTTAAACAATTCACCAAAGAGTTTCAACATGACCTAGTAGTGGTAGTAAGAAGATTAACATTTATTGAGAACCTGCTGTGTGTCAGATACTTAGTAAAGTGGTCTGTATAAATTAACTTATTTATTTCTCAATATAACCCTCCCAGGTAGGTAATAACTCTACTGTAATATGGGATAACTGAAGATCAAAAAGATTAATTAAGTCACTCATGTGTCACACAGTAAGTAAGCACCACAGTCAGGGATTCTAACTACAAAGTCCAAGCTCCTTCCATTATGTAATTCTACTGCACAAATATCTTAAGTTACCATTTATTGATTCCTACCATGTGCCAAGCTCCAAGTGACATACTGTGCATTTGCTATTCTAATTAATCTTAACAATACAGCCAAGTAGGTATTACCTCACTTATCACAGATAAAGAAACAGGCTATAAACAGGTAAAGAAACTGATGGAGGAGCTGTAGCTAATATGCACTAGGAGCATACATGTGAAATTAGGTCTGTCTCACTTCAAAGCTGTACTCTTTTTATGGTAAAATACTGCATTCTTTCAAATTTTTGAAAGGGATGTAATCTGCTTCTGTTTGGTTCAGAGCATTCCTTTTTATTAGGGTTGGATGATTTGTACATTTACTGTTTTTTAATACCTTCAGTATATATCCTGAAAAAAACAATTTCAGTTTAAATTTTCCTGTATTCTTCAGTAAAAAAAGCAGCACTTCAAAAAAATTAAATATTATTTTAAAAATTGAGCATGAGATACTACAAAATCATGCCTTTATTTGGTAACCTGTTTTTGCTTCAGGACAAAATATATACAGGGCAAGTTACATACTACCAGTGGGCTTCCCTTCCCTTATCACTCAACTTGATCATATCCCAGGCCTTTTACTTCCACTGCCCTAAGTTACTTGGTCATATAAAATAGAATAAAATTCTCAAACCTATAATTATGCTGAAATCAGAAGTCAAATTAAAACATACACAGAATTTCAATACCACTCTTGAGCCTAAAACAGAAAGTGTCAACCTGTACCTGGAAAATGCATAAGGAAACATTAATAAACCTTAATAATAAACCTTAGTAATTAATGTTACAAAAGTATACCCTAATGAAGCTTTCTAAAACACTATGCTTAGAACAACTTAAGAAAAGAATGCCCAACCTGAGAGGGAAAATTATAACTAAAGATATATTTTATACTGTAACTGAGGAATAAAACTCTAGTTTTCTAGAATCTGGAAAAATGCCTTTTATAAAAGAAATGGCATATTTCTTTACATAAGAAGGTGATTATCATCCCCCTTTCAGTTCCCCTTTCTCAGTTTCTTATTCCTCATTCTTTACCCCTCTCCTTCACCTGGTTTTCCTGTCTTCACTCCTCAGACCTCTGGGCTACTCATACTCAGACTTCCACTTTAAGCCAAGTGTGGTGGTGCATGCCTGTGATCCCAGCTCGCCTGTGGTCCCAGCTACTTGGGAGGCGGAGGTGAGAGGATGGCTTGCGCCCCGGAGTTCGAGGCCAGGTGGGCAACATAGCGAGATCCTGTCTCTCAGGGAGGGATAGGAGGAAGAAAAAGAACAGAAAAAAAAAAGGTACTTCAACGCTTTCCTAGATTTAGCCTTTCCATGTTTTAAAATTATCCCAACACATTCATTCCTCCCTCTGTACTTTCGCCTTAGGAACCTTAATAAATACATGAATACTAAGATATTAATCATTGTTGCAAGTAAAAACTCAAGGGTATTTGTATTATTAAACAGTGAATTTGCAAAGTGCCTGGGATGTAAAGTCACAGAACTAGAGCCTAAACTTGTCTTTTATTTACTAAATGTGCATGTCTTGAGCTAACTATATTCTAGGAGTTTCTGGAGTGTTCTATCTCAAGTAAGCAATTTGACCTTAACAAAACAGTTTATTTTCCTTTTATTCTTCTTACCTATAAGCAAATTTCTTATCATACTGGTAATTCTTTAACCCTATCACATAATTCAGTAACTCCTGAACACCCATTTCTTTTTACCCTTTAACTTACAATATTGAATCAGTTGCCAAATTCTGCTACTTATTGCAGCATCTCTCTCAAAATAGAATTTTCTTCTATCATTGTAATAGAAAAGTCACATAATCAATCCTTACCTGGATTTAGAATTTTCTCGTTATAGTTATCATCTACCCCTTCATCTTACCCCTGCCAGCTTCTTTTCATAGCTCTTTAATGGTATCCTAATTATCTTGCAAGATCCTTTCTCCTAATCCTGTCACTTACTAGCTCTAGCTGTGTGACCTTGGACAAATAAATCTCCATCTCAATTTTTAAAAATCTCTAAGATCTGTAATAACGGGGAATAATATTAATATTTATTTTTTGAAGTCTTCATGAAGATTAAATGAGATAGCATGTATAAAGGCTTAGAACAGTGCCTGGCATACAATAAGCACTCAATGAGTACTAGGTTTTTTAGACAAAAAGTAGAAGGATTGAAAAAATAAAAGGACATGGAGTATAGTAAATCCTTTCACTCTCTTTATATTTTGAAATCTTCAGCTGGTATGCTAAAAGTTTTCTCCGTAAGACACATGCAGTTAGGGTCTCTAGTGCTATCACTACAGAACTATATAATAACCTTTTCACAGATATGGGCCTGGAAATAATCAAACACTGTAGATTACATTACCTTCTCAGTCATTTCCTATAAAGCAGCTCATTACTTTTTACACATCTGATATATCTTATTTCAAGCTCAATTCCTTGCACTGGACTCTTGATTCGATTATTTAACGTAGTACCACATGCCTAGAAAGATCACCCAAAAATGACACCCTTCTATCATTCGAACAGCTTCTAAAACCTCAACTTTTCCACAAAAGTTTTCTTTAATTGTGCTTCTTCCAGTGACACCTCACTTAATTATACCTCTATGCTTTTGCTCGTGTTATTCAACATTTTCCACCTATCCAATTCCCATTATTCTTCAAAGTCCTTCATCCCTTGTAAAACCTTCCCAGACTAGCATAGCACATTGATTTTTTCTCTACTTGACCTTTTATTGTGTTGTCTTTATCTGTACTTAACTATTATTCACTTGAGGTCACTGACCACTTTTTAACTTAGTTTTTTCACCTATAAGAGAATAAGACCACTTGTCTTATTCATTTTAGTCAGTTTAGAGGTGCTACCATAAAGTGATTTGGGTGAAAATAATAACTACTGGCCGGGCGTGATGCCTCACGCCTGTAATCCCAGCACTTTGGGAGGCCGAGGTGGGCCGATCACCTGAGGTCAGGAGTTCGAGACCAGCCTGGCCAACATGGTGAAATCTCATCTCTACTAAAAATACAAAAATTAGCCGGACATGGTGGCACACGCCTGTAGTCCCAGCTACTTGGGAGGCTGAGGCAGGAGAATTGCTTGAACCCAGGAGGTGGAGGTTGCAGTGAGCAGAGATTGCGCCAATGCACTCCAGCCTGGGCAACAAGAGTGAGACTGTATCTCAAAAAAAAAGAAAAGAAAAGAAAAGAAAAGACAATAATGACTATTTGAGGGGGGAAAACTTTCCAAACAAAACTGGTTGAAAGTATCTTAAAACACCATAAGCTTTTTGTAACTGTTAATGCGTCTGTAATCTTTTTTTGCGTTTTTTCAGATTTTATAAAAAGTCCCCTAATTTTTAGAATTTCTAATTCATTTTAGCCAACTCTACTTGCTCTACACAATCTATAATAGTATATTATTGAAAACAACCAAAATGTCCAATAAGGAGACTGGTTAAATTAACTGCAAAATACAACAGGATCCTACACAGCCATTTAAAATGATGCTACAGGGACCTATTTATTGCCCAAAGATGTTCATGGTATACTGATACGCAGGGGAAAAAAGGCAGATTGTTAAAATGGTATGTATAGTATAATCCTATTCAAAAATACATAGTCTTTGAAAAAGTGTTGAAAGATACATATTAAGGAGTTAGTTTTAGTTACATCTAGGTGAACCATATTAAATGTGTTCATTTATTTGTTCAGTATATTCCCACATAATGCATCAATCAATCTGCTAAAGTGCCAGGGATGCAAAACCAGAAATAATCCTTCTGTCCCTAAGAATGTTATAGAATAGAGAGGAGACAATCCTCAAAATAACCTAGAAGTAAATGCAACTATTATAAGTATTACGAAGGAGAAGTGTCTGGTGCTATAAGCATGAACAGCAGGGAAAATTTTAACAAGTCACAAGATAATGGGAGGCTTCCTTAAGCAAGTGATAAAAGAATAAACATTTACTAGGTAATGAGGAAAGGGCTATTCTTTTTGCTTGTCTCTATATTCTTTAAAGAAAATGTACTGCTTTTATAATAAGAAAAAACAATGAAAGAAAACCAAATGATCTGAATTTTTTTTGCTCTGAGTTTTTTTTTACTCTTAAATAATTATTTTTAATTTATGCACAGCTAATCTTGCCTGTCTTGCTTAAATGACACAGTTTTCAGAAACATTTAAATTTTGAAAACAGGTCATCAAGGAAAAATTGCTAATCGCCAGGACATATTTTTCTTTTCTATGATTGAATAAAAACATAAGATCAAGCATGAGATAATGGACATTATATTGTTTCCACTGTCTTCTATTTATTCTATAATGTTTCCAATAGTAAGGAACAGGCCTAAATGAGTAAAAATGAATTCAAAACTTAAAAAGGAGGAAAGAAACCCCAGTTCTGAAAAGTAGAATAAAATGCTTAAATATTACCCAAACTGCCTCAAACTGTGCTAAAATTATCAAATCATTTTCAACCAAATTGTCTTTGTGCCTTCTACTAAAAATCACCTGCCAACACAATAAGAAGGCTTACTAAATTTGGAGATGCTACCAAAAATTAAAGCCTGTATTACACAACATGAAACAGACCAGATTAACCACATGTAGAACTTAGTCCACCCTAAGTGAAGGTTCATACATCAGTCATGAATGACACAGCTCATCCCAAAGCGTATTCTACAGAATACACAGGTTATTGGTAATCATTACTTGAAAAAAAGCTGTGTTAAAATAAATCTGAAAAAAAAAACTACGTTAAACAAAATTAAGCAGTTTTCTTTTCTTCAAGAGTTTCCAGAGTCTTTAATAAACAGGCCCAGAATAACTTAACAATTTAGAAGTTGAGAAGATTTTGAAAACTCAAAGTCTCAAATATAATTTATATGGTAAGAAAACCTGACTTCAACTTAAGGTTTTCTAGTCTTTGTTTTATTTAGTCTAATTCATACATTTTTCCGTAGAGATTATATGTTTGATTACAGGAGTAATTCCCACTGGGGATATTACTTAACCTAAGCCCCACTGGGGATGACTTAAACATTATATACACCATAATGCCCTTCTGAAATCTGAAGATTTCTGAATTTCAAAACAAATCTATTATCAGTTTTGCAAAATGAATTGTGAACCTCTACTAAAGGACAATGTGAATCCTTAAGAGGAGTATTTTCCAAACCTATGATGATGGAGCTCACTTTTAAAAAGAGTGAGAAAGTAAAGACTGGATTAAGGTATGCCCCGAACTGACTATGAAAGGCCACAATGTCTCACACCTAATAAAGAAGAACAGGGTAAAGCCTCAGATAGACAAGTGGACTGAAAATTACATAAAACAAATGTTTAGCTGCTATTATAACAGTTTATGTAACATTGTTATATCAATAAGGAATAACTGATGAAAAAAGGGAATTGGCCAATGTTTACCCAGTATTAACTAGGTAAGCAGACAAAACTGCATCTACCAGATCCAAACATTTTTGTCACTTAAGATCTGACTTCCTAAAATTTGCTCTGAGAATAAAATAAGTATACAAACAAGTGTATTCTTTTCTTCTATTTCATGCATGTAAGTCTTCTCTCCTCAACTAAGGCTTAGAGTACTTGCTGAATACAATTTATAAATTTGCCTTCCAAGTGTTTCTATTCATTTTTCTAGAACTGGATACAAAACTCCTCCTCCCAATTTTCTCTCTGATCTACAGCAGTGTCTATTTTATAAACCACTTTATTGCCTTTGAGCATATGAACAGTAGTGTAATAAACAATAAAGGGTTCTGGGTTACAATTATATTAATAATATACTATATAATTGAGTTGGGAAGTAGTTCTAATTTTAAAATATTACTTAATATTTTAGAGACTAACATTTCCTTTTTTTTTGAGACAGAGT
Source organism: Pan paniscus (assembly GCF_029289425.2). Taxonomy (NCBI): domain Eukaryota; kingdom Metazoa; phylum Chordata; class Mammalia; order Primates; family Hominidae; genus Pan; species Pan paniscus. Next base: position 118,608,248 of record NC_073260.2, on the reverse strand, counting down.
CTTGCTCTGTTGACCAGGCTGGGGTGCAGTGGCATGATCTCTGCTCACTGTAACCTCTGCCTCCCGGGTTGAAGCAATTCTCCTGCCTTAGCCTCCCGAGTAGCTGGGACTATAGGCGCATGCCACCATGCCCAGCTAATTTTTGTATTTCTATTAGAGACAGGGTTTCACCATATTGGCCAGGCTGGTCTCCAACTCCTGACCTCATGATCTGCCCCCCTCAGCCTCCCAAAATGCTGGGATTACAGGTGTAAGCCACCGTGCCCGGCTTAGAGACTAACATTTCAAAGTGAATTTGCCAAATTCATCAAACTGAATTTATAAAAAACAAATGGATCGCTTATAAAATTTACAAGGCTTATTTCTAAAAGTAACTTTTAAACATTGTGGTTTTTCACCACCTGGATCAACGTGGACCATTTTGAAATTTTCAGTCCATTAAATTAAGCCTGTTTTTGGTAATATATTTTATACTACTTTATCAATGATACATTATATACATGTTTTAAAACACATTCAATTGTATTTAATGATTTAAATAACTAAAACATAACACCAATTATATTAGCTAAAAGATTCATTCCCTTATTTTCCAATTCATTACCAAATTTTTGCCAAATCTTACTTTTGCTACTGAAGAAAGAAATAAAAAGCTGAAATCCACAAACAATGATGATGAAGAGCCACCAGATTTTAATGTTAATTCCACTTTTTTTTTTTCCAATCAAGCAACTTCTTATTAGGGTTAATAAAGCTGATCATCTGCTTTTATCTCACTTATCTGCTTGATAAATGAGACATAAACTGATTTAAAAGACAGACAACAAGAAAAGCAAAAGCACCTAAGAAATTCAAAAGCAGAGCAATCAGCCACTGAAGACTTCATAGAATTTTCTGTTGTTTAAATAGGCTGTTGACAAATATATAGGGCATTTAAATTTGGTGAAAGTCAAACTTACAAATCCTTTTACAGAAATATGCTTCATGTCTTATTAGTTGATGTAATTTTCTTATATTCCACATATTTTCTTGATATAAAAATATATACTGAAAACATAGTTCTGAAAAATACATGATGTGGGAAAAAACAGACCCACGAAGATAATCTGACTACCCTTGGTTTAAGTAGCTAGTTGCTATGAACTTTAGTCCTGGGAATGTTACTTCCTGAAATCAGTGCTTTTCCTACTACACTGTACTGCCCTTAGCCTGAAAAAAAAAAAAAAAAAAACACACATTTCATAAGCGATGGGAAAGAAATTGGTCCAGAGAAAGGTAAAAACATAATGTCCAAACATGTTCAACTGAAAATTAAATTCAAACATACTGCATCAGTACTTTTTTTGTTGTAAGTATATAAAATGTCATCTGCTCTGGCTTTTTAACACATGGAATATAAAATAAAATTTGACCCTCAAATATACACGCATGCATACATGTGCATTTTAGTCTCTCAATCAAAGCATCCATGATGCATAATGGAAAAAGCAATTTGAATTATACTTAAATATAACTCCCATCCATTTGTGTTAGCTTACCAGATTTGTGCTTCTTGTGTTTTGCTTTTTTTTTGATGATCAATAACTTATTCTGGATCTCAGGTTTGTAAGACTTGAATGCAAGAGAATGAAGACCTTCGCGCTTTCTCTGTAAGTTTTCATTCAAAACATCTTTCAATTTCTTTTTTTTCTTTTTCTTCTTTTTTGCCCTCATTTTAGTTAGTTTGAGTTTCTTGTGGCTCTGTAGTGACTGCTCTAATAGAATATCCCTTACAACTTTGTGGCAGTTAATTTCTGGATGATCACTGTGACTTCCATTTACATGTATTTGGCAAGATTTTAGAGTATTTTCTTTAAATGGACTGGGTTCAATCTTTATTCTGGAAGCTTCACCGTATTTTTCCTGATTTTCTATAAACCTTATTTCACCTGGACTGAGAGGCTCTCCAAAGCCAGTAACTTCCCCTGGACTCCCTGGTTTCTCTAAATTTTCTTTACAACAATCAGTTTTTTTAATTTCACAAGGCCTGCGAATTCTAATTTCATAGTTGGATTTTACTTCCATTTCAACAGAGATGTCATGATTATCCAAGATCATTTTAGCAGGACAGCAAGCTGGATCAAAATTATTTTCCTGCTCTTTCTTGAAGGAAGAGAGCAGGCTATCTCTGCTACATCTATGTTCTCCATTACTTGTACTAACATAGTCACACTTCAATTTCTCCAATTTAATCCGAGGTACTCTTTGTATTTTAATGGGTGGAATTGGAAATTCTGGGGCCTGAAAGGGTCTCTGTTTATAAATCCGTACATCTGCACCACAGAACTGTGGAAAATGTACATAAGCATTCTCCAAATAATCATAACCAAGAATAACTTCCCTGCATTCATGGATAGGCTGTCCAAGTACAGCATCTTGAACCTCCTTTTGTGTTTCATACACAAAGTCACAAAGACCCTTAAGTAGCCACACTTTTTGGTAAAAAGGTAGTTCGTGAAAAGGTTTTTCTTCCAATGGATTAACTTCTCCAAGAACTTTAAAAAACTGAGGACACAACCCCAGTTTTTCAGCACAGTTATCAGGATTTTCAGTTTGCCCTACAGCAGTGTACCACTGTTGTACTTTCTGCCTCAGCGCTGCTTCCCAGGTCCTATAAGGCAAAGTAGGTCTTCGATGTAAGGTAGGTCTGCGATGGGGAGGACTTAATAGAGAAGTCATTATTTTCGATAGAAAAGCATTACACTGAGGCATCAGAAGACAACGTTCCAATTCGTAAAAGACTATTTCTGGCAAATTTAGAATTTGTTGAGCTAAACAAAGGAAATGCCCAATAGCTGGAATTTCCCACATGGTCTCCATACAAGTTGGAGCTGCTTGAGCTAGAAGTTTTCTTTCCCATTCTTCTATTTCCTTTTGACTAGCTTCTTCTGCTTCTTTTCTTTCCTGCTCCCGAAGCCTAAAGAAATTTAACAAATTATACTATTATTATTTAGAGGGTACCATAAAATGATAAATTTTAAGTATAGTTATCTTTAGTCAAAAAGGCAATCAACTGTCCTAGTTTTATTTATTTATTTATTTGAGACACAGTCTCGCTCTGTCCCCCAGGCTGGAGTGCAGTGGTGCAATCTCAGCTCACTGCAACCTCTGCCTCACAGGTTCAAGCAATTCTCCTGCCTCAGCCTCCCAAGTAGCAGGGATTACAGGTGCCTGCCACCACACCCAGCTAACATTTTGTATTTTTTAGTAGAGACGGGGTTTCACCATGTTGGCCAGGCTGGTCTCAAACTCCTGACCTCAGGTGATCCGCCTGCCTCGGCCTCCCAAAGTGTTGAGATTACAGGCATGAGCTACTGTGCCCAGCCTGCCCTAGTTTTAAGTATCAGTACAAAGTGTCTCATAAAAGTACCATTTTGCTTTTTTCAGATGAAGAAATACACATATCACTTCAATCTGAATTTGATGGAGGATTGCTGACATAATTATCCTCAAGGTAAATTCTTCAATTTATAATGTATATCAACTTCATTTACTAAATGAAAGCACAGTAGAATTTGATTACAATAATTTCTAGAAGTAATATGACTTCATATAAGAGCTGTAAAGATATTTATATCCTCTGACCCCATAATTCCATTCCTAGAAAGTTATACTAAGAAAATAATTCAACAGAAGCAAAAAGTTAGTACTTACCAATGTTAACTGGAGTTTTATCATATAAGAAAAACAAAACTATGAAAAAATTGTTTTAAAATTGGGAAATAAACTGGAAATATTGTGTAGCCTTAAAAATTAAAATTATTAATATCACGCATAAATACAGAAAATGTCAGAATACAACATAGTACTTAATAGTCATAATGAAAATAAGTATATATTAAGCAGGGAGGTGACAGTATTGCAAAAGTAAATAATTTCTAGGTTAATAGGAATATGAGTGCTTTTTTCCCCCTTAAGATTTTATTAGCACTAATATAAAAACTTAATTAAAAAAATGAAATTAGATGCAAAGATAGGCATTTAAGTCTTTGTGACCTTAGATTAGGCAATGGTTTCTTAGATCTGACACCCAAAAAATAAGCAACAAGAGAAAAATAGATAAACTGGGTATCATCAAAACTAGAAAATTTTGTGCTTTTAAAAGACATCATCAAGAAAGTAAAGACAACTCACAGGATGGGAGGATGTTTTTGTAAATTATGTACTTAATAGGAGACTTGTATATAGAATATATAATGAATACTTACAACTCAATAATGAAAGGACAAATAGCCCAGTTAAAAAATGGACAGGCTGGGTACAGTGGCTCACGCCTGTAATCCCAGCATTTTGGGAGGCTGAGGCGAGTGGATCATCTGAGGTCAGGAATTTTGAGACCAGCCAGGCCAACGTGGTAAAACCCCTTCTCTTTTAAAAACACAAAAATTAGCTGGGCATGGTGGCACATGTCTATAATCCCAGCTACTAGGGAGGCTGAGGCAGGAGAATCGCTTGAACCTGGGAGGCAGCGGTTACAGTGAGCCGAGATTGCACCATTGTACTCCAGCCTGGGCAACAAGAGCTAAGCTCCGTCTCCAAAAAAAAAAAAAAAAAAAAAAAAAAAAAAGGAGAAAGAAACTTGAACTTGAATAGATATTTCTTTAAAGATGTGAACAACAAAATGAACAACAAAAGCACATGAAAAGATGCTCAGCCTCATTATCAATTAGATAAATGCAAATCAAAACCAGAATGAGATACTACTCCAAACCTACTTGGATGGTTATTACACAAAAGACAGATAGTAGTAACAAGTATTGGTGAAAAAGTGAAGAAACTAGAAACCTCATACACTGTAGGTGGTATAATTGCTTTTGAAAACGTTACTATGTGATCTAGCAATTCTACTCCTAGGTATATACCCAAGAGAAATAAAAACACTTGTCCACACAACAGCTTGTATATAAATGCTCTTAGCAGTATTATTTACAAGAGCCAAAAATGGGAACAAATCAATGTCTGACACTGGCTATTTTTCTATAAATCAGATTGCAATACAGTAAGATAAATACATAAATAGTAAGAACACTACTTTGGCAAATATCACAACTTGCTCTTTTATAGAACAGCCTACTTTTATATTTTTGGTTGAAATGTCATACTATAACTGTCATTAGTGATTTGGTATTTATATATTACATTTGAGTACCTAAAAAATATTAAATATTCTTAATAAAATTCAACTTCTTTCAAATGTGCTTAGAGTTTTATGGAGTTTTATTTTTTACTGAATGAGGATGGTAGTGGGCAGGTAGAATTTGGCTTCCTCTGTACAGAGCTAGGACTCCAAAAGCACACACACTCAGTAGAGGGGCATACTAGAAAAAAGTCCCTTCCCTTCCCCTCATCCTCAACTAGAGGACTGCAAGAAAATTTTTTTGTCTTCACAATAGGAGTGGTGAGGGGAAAAAAAAAATCTTCAGAATTTGTAACTATAAGCTGACTCATATGGATTTATTGCCCAAATTCACATTTCCTGAGTGCTCAGAAAAACATCACACTAAGAAATGAGTTTAATGTGGTTTCATGCCAATATTGCTGTCAGGTACATGAATAACAACAACAAAATCAAATCTCTAAGGGAATGCACCTTAAGTCTAGACTTTAAGGAACTCCTACTACTACAGTGATAAGAAATGAGTTCACAGTCAAAGATAAAACATAAAAGGAATTAAGATATTAGGAGGGATAGGAAGAAAGAATCTGGCCCCAAGATAATAGATGTAAGAATTATAGGACACAAGGAATACAATGTTCAGTGAAAAGAAACTGAAAACATGAGCAAAGAGTAGGAGATTATAAAAAATGACAAAGCAGTTTTGAATACGAATTAAAAAGAACTTCTAGAAATGAAAAATACAGAAAATAAAATAAAAACAGACTTACAGCTAACTCCTTGATATAGTTTGGATATTTACGCCCTCCAATTCTCATGGTGAAATTTGATTTCCAATGCTGAAAGCGCAGCCCAGTTACAGGTGTTTGAGTTATGGGGGTAGATCTCTCATGAATAGCTTGGTCCCATTCTCACTGCAGTGAGTGAGTTCTCACTCTACTGGTTGTCACAAGAACTAATTGTTAAAATGGGCCTGGCACCTTCTTCCTCTCTCTTGTTACCTTTCTCACCACGTGATATGTTGGCTCCCCTTCACCTTTTGCTAGGAGTAGAAGCACTCTGAGGCATTCTCCTGATGCAGATGCTGGCCCCATGCTTCCTGTACAACCTACAAAACCATGAGCCAAATAACCCTCTTTTCTTTATAAATTACTCAGCCTCAGGTATTCCTTCACAACAATGCAAAATGGACTAAGACACTCTTCAACAGCAATAACAGAAGCCAGCACACAATGGAGTATCTTTAATATACTCAGAAAATAAGTGCCAACAGAAATTTCCATTCAGAGTAAAAATCTCTCTCAAAAATATAGACAAAAAGATATTTTCAGACCAAAAAAATGTGATATTTGTGACTGAAAAACACAATCTAAAGGAAAATTCTAAAGAATGTGCTTCTAGTGGAAGAAGAGTGATCCCTAACTAAAGCACAAAGATAGGGGGAAAAAAAGTAGTAATACATAGGTTAATTTATATAGATATGGCAGAAATAATGATTAAAATGCTCTATGGAGTTTAAAAAGAAGACAAGATAGAATTCAAATACATGACAACAACAGCTGGGCCCTGTGGCTCGTGCCTGTAATCTCAGCACTTTGGGAGGCCAAGGCAGGCAGATCATTTGAAGTCAGAAGTTTGAGACCAGCCTGGCCAACAAGGTGAAACCCTGTCTCTACTAGAAATACAAAGATCAGCTGGGCGTGGTGGTACACGCCTGCAATCTCAGCTATTTAGGAGGCTGAGGCAGGAGAATCGCTTGAACCTGGGAGGCAGAGGCTGCAGTGAGCTGAGATCACACCACTGCACTCCAGCCTGGGTGACAGAGTGAGACTCCATCTCAAAAAATAATACTAATACTAATATAAAATAAAATACATTACAGTAATAGCAAATAAGCTGGGAGAAAAATGATTAAACTGAAAAGGAAGAGACAGACCAAAGAAACACAAATCAATATCTAACATACAACAAATTGATTGGGCTGGGTGTGGTGGCTCACACCTGTAATCCCAGCATTTTGGGAGGCCGAGGTGGGAGGATAGCTTAAGCCCAGGACTTCAAGATCAGACTAGGCAACATGGTGAGATTTCATCTCTTAAAAAAAAGGGGCCTGGTGTGGTGGCACAGGCCTGTGGTCCCAGCTATTCGGGAGGGCGAGGTGGGAAGATCACTTGAGCCCAGGAGGTCAAGGTTGCAGTGAGCTGTGTTCATGCCATGGCACTCTAGCCTGGGCAACAGAGCAAGACCCTGTCTCAAAAAAACCAAAACAAAACAAAAGCAAGAGACAAAAAACAAATTGTAGCTTCAGAAAGTAAGAATAGAGAGGTAGGAAGGTAATGGTGATGGTGATAGTTGAAGACATAATGGCTGAGAATTTTCCAGAACTAATGGGCACAAATCTTCATTTCAGGAAGCCCCCAAAAATAAATGAAGAACGTAAGCCACATTTGGGCACATGATAAAACAATAATAAAACATCAAAGACATACACAAAAAAAATCTTAAAAGATGCAGAAAAAAGGACAGATTACGTATACAGCAATGACAGACTGAGAGATCTATTAATAGCAACAAAATAAACCAGAAACAACAGAACAGTATCTTTAAAGTGCTGAATTAATATAACTGTCAAACTAGAACTGCATAACCAGCTAAACTATCATTCATAGATGAGAGTAAGTTAAAGTCATTTTCAATTAGACTAAAATGAAAACTTCCATGTAGTGTCTTCTGCTTCCAACCAAAATGAAGTAACAAAGAATCAAATTTATACTTTCATTTGAACCAACAACAAAAAAATCCTAATACATGAAATAATGGTTTTCAAGCAAAAGACAGTGATCCATGACACATTAGAAAGAGATGAGGTGAGCCCAAACATTGTTTCAGTTTATTGCCTTGAAAGAGTATCCAGATCATGATGCAAACAGACAGAGAGTACCCAGACAAAGCCCAGCAGACTCCCTTATTGAGAAGGAGCCAAGAGTCCAGAGAGACCAAGGCAACTAGAACCTGCACAGTACCAATGAGTAGAGAGCTGCATAAAGAGAGAACTCTACAGATGTGCAGAGGATCTCCCTGGAGTATTCAGAGTACTGATTAGTACAGGGACAAACCTACAAAATATTAGAGAACATAGTGCCTGTTCCCACTAACTATGCTAGAAAACTAGACTCATAATTCACGGAATATTGGGTAGAATACTCAGGAAGGTCTTACCTTGGTAGTAGAGAATAATTAGACCTGGACTAGTGCTCAGGATCCAAGTAAAAAATCACAAAAGAGTCAGAATAATAAAGCTGTTTCCAACTAACTTAACTGCATTCCAGGAAAAAGCTCAAGATTTATAGAGATCCAAAAATATCCAGCGCTCACCAAGGTTTACAATGTTTGGCATTCAAACCAAGGCTACTAGGCATGCAACAATGCAGAAAAATGACCCATGATGAGAAAAATCAATCAAAACTGACCCAGAAATGATACACATATTAGAACTAGCAATAAGGGCTGGGCATGGTGGCTCGTGCCTGTAATCCCAGCACTTTGGGAGGCTGAGGTGGGTGGATCACTTGACATCAGGAGTTCAAAACCAACCTGACCAACATGGTGAAACTCTGTCTGTACTAAAAAAAAATACAAAATTAGCTGGGCGTGGTGGTGCATGCCTGTAATCCCAACTACTTGGGAGGCTGAAGCAGAAGAATCGCTTGAACCTGGGAAGTGGAGGTTGCAGTGAGCCAGGATCGCACCACTGCACTCCAGCCTGGGCAACAAGAGTGAAACTCCATCTCAAAAAAAAAAAAAAAAAAAAAAGATTTAGCAATAAGGTCATTAAAGTAGTTAATGAAACTATATTATTCCATTTGGTCAAAAACTTAAGTAGAGACATGAGAGATATAAAAAAGACCCAAACTACACTTTTGGAGATAAAAACTACAATGTCTGAGATGAAAATACACAGAATGCGATTTATGACAGATTAGACATGGCAGAAGAAAAGATTAGTGAACTTGAAGACAGAGATAGAAACTGTCCAAACTGAAATATACAGAAAACATACTTCTATAGTATATACTTAGAAGAGAAGAGATGATTACCAAAAGAAGTTCTAAAATGTGAGAAGAACTGGGAAAAAATAAACTTAATCATGGGTAAATATGAATAAAAAATACATTATAAAAACAGTAATAATGGTTAGTTTAGGGGTTAAAAATGAGACAGAGCTAAATTATTAATCAACAATAATATATGAGATGGACGAGGCAGAAGAGAACAAAATTAAGAAGAGGAACAGAGCTTCCCTATCAGTGGAAGTAGGTGTAAAAGAATTCCACAGATAAATAGCAACAGATAATGCCAAATGGAAAAATCAAGAAATAGCAACATAGCATTTATTTAGAAATGTGAACATGATTACCAGAAGAAATAGCTAAAAGTTAAAGGTAGCTGATTCTGAGTCATGGGCTTGAAGTTCAGTTGGGTAAGACTGCTGCCTTTTAGTAGCCTTAAGGATACTCTGCGACTTTTAAACTAGAGAGTGTGTAAAATAAAATAAGTCTGAAATCAATTTTTCAAAGCTAAAAAAAAAAATCAAATGATTTAATCACGTTTATGTTAAATTTATAGATACTCTGTACTTTACCATGAAACTGAGTTTCTCTACACTTTATGTACTGAGAAGGGTAGAATATTTTTCTTCAATATACTGTTATTAACAACAGGCAAAGTTTTCAAGTTATTTCCCATAAAATTTAATTCAGAGTTTGTTTAAAAGTTTGTAATAGGATACTGTATCTTAGAATCAACCATCAGAAACTGGGTTTGTTTATTACTATTCTTGGCAGAGAAAACTGATTTTGGTTAATCTTGTCATAATTAATCCTGACTATGAGCTCACTATAAAATCACTTATTAGTTATAAAACATCTCAGACTGTAAGTCTAGAAATTCTCCCTTTTTGGTTATACATATAAGTAAAATATAATGTTGTTTATGGCAGATTTCTATTTTCAAAATTAAATGTGACACTTTGTTTTTTTCCAAAGGTAATAAGATAAAGGAACTAGGAAGCGCCAAATAGTAGAATAGATGTGAAGAGTCAACACTAAGTAGGGAAAGGACAGCAAAAAAAAAAAAAAAAAAAAAAATCTGGGAATCCTGAAGGCAGTGCATACATGACTAACATCAATGAAATACATTTTGTTCTGATAGAGAAGAGTGTTACATGTTCTACAGAAGTGAAAGAGTGACAACTAGTGCTTGGGGAAGAAAATGAAAGGGAAAGTTGGAGTAGACGAAAAAACTTTTATGGACTTGCTTTGCCTAAAGCAGTGAAAAGCAACTTTTGGCCAATATAAAGATTGGTGATAAGGTAATTTCACAAATTATTTACCTGCTGCGAATATTAAGGACATACAGAAAGGTGAAATAACTGCCCCCAGCTTTTCCTAGCAGGTCAGTATAAGAGACAGAAACACAGTTTGCCTGGTAGGCCAAAGTTAGCACCAATTGACTTGCTCCTAGAAGACGAAGAAAATTCATGACACAGTTGAAGTGTGATAATGCCATCTGTGTGCACTATCTAAAGCTAATCAAGGGCTGCTACTCACACTGCTGCTGTTCCTCAAACACTGTAACTTTCAGGGGAGGATTATGGAATCTAGCCTCAGACTATGAATACTAAAGAGATGTGAGGAACGACAAAAAAGTACATGGCTGGTATAGGCCAGCATAAGGCAGAATAGCCCTTTACCTTTAGAAATACAACTATGGAGTCTCTTTCCTGATCTTCAGTAGTGTAGTAAATAGGGAATGGGAGCCTGCTGAAGATCTCTAGAGTTAATATATATAATCAGCCATTTTAAAAAAAAACTTTAACACTTATAGTTAAAAATTAAAAACAGTATCTTAAAAATGCTGAAGTGGCTGGGCGCAGTGGCTCACGCCTGTAATCCCAGCACTTTGGGAGGCTGAGGTGGGCAGATCACGAGGTCAGGAGATCGAGACCACGGTGAAATCCCGTCTCTACTAAAAATACAAAAAATTAGCTGGGCGTGGTGGCAAGCGCCTGTAGTCCCAGCTATTCGGGAGGCTGAGGCACGAGAATGGTGTCAACCTGGGAGGCAGAGCTTGCAGTGAACCAAGATCACGTCACTGCACTCCAGCCTGGGCAACAGAGCGAGACTCCGTCTCAAAAAAGAAAAAAAAAATGCTGAAGTACATCACATTTTGCTGGTAAGGCAGACAAAAAGCCACCTTCCAGAATTATTCTCATTTAAAAAATTTATCCAAAAGTACAGTACTAAAGGCAGATAAAGCAGTGCATGTTTCTAAAATACTAGCTCAAAAAATTAAGCCTTCAATGTTGGGAAAATACCAAAAGACTGCCTAAGGATATTTGCAAAAATAACATTTGCTATTTTTAAAAAGAGGGTACATAAACAATACTGAATAAACAAGAAAATTGGTTCAATTTTTTTTTTCTGGATCAGCTCTCATTTTTGATGTTGCTCCTTACTGGGCTGTGGCATGTTTGCCTGTTACTCTGTGAAATACTAATAGAAGCTGTGCCTAAGGTTATTTTAGCCATGCACGATTTGGCAAAAACACTAGATTTCCAAAAGAAAATTAAGTTTTAAAGTATCCTAACTTTACTATTATAGTTTTATAAACTTTTATTGAATGCTTACCATGTGTGACAACACAAAGAGGTGAGAAAACATGGACCTCACTCTCAAAGACATTGCAATTTAGTGTAAAAAAAAAAAAAAAAAAAAAAGGAGCTTTAAGAAATAATAAAATGTACACAAATTGATGGCATGAAAAAGGGAAGCAAGATATTTATTTATATTTTCTAAGATGAATAACACATAATATTATATTTTAGAAAAATTAACCATTCATATCAAGTCCATCAGTCAACCTTCTTATTTATCTGACAACAACAGAATCTCCTCTGGCTAGCTGAAGCAGAAAAGGAATTTATTTAAGGATTAGTACGGAGCTTATAGAAGCTCTGTCAAGAGTCAGAGAGCCAAACTTAGATGACAAAAAGCCAGAAAACAAGCCCAACCACACTTAGAAGGTTCTCCAAGAAAAACTACATGGTCAGCACTAGTTGGCACCTTTGATACCAAGAACCTGCAACAACCAGAAACTCCTACTACCACCTTTATCAAAAAATAAACCCTCTCACTCAAGATTGCTACCTGATGTTGTTCATACAATATCAAGTAAGAAGTATATACCTGCTCATATACCTCTACCTTACCTGTGAGGGGGTTTGAGAATATAAATTTTCTGGCATCTATCCTGGGAAGTTAAAACTTGTACTATAGGAAATTATCAAAATGTAAGAAAGCTATTTAAAAATGCTGGGTGGCCACAAATGATGAATATATATTTAATTAAGTCACTGCTACTTTGTGTTATAGAGAATATGAAAATAAATCACTTAATTATAAAGTCATACTATTTATTTTACAAAAATAATCACTGGAGTTTAAAAATCTGTTTCAATTCCAGTGATTTCCCGATCAGTAAAATACCAGCAAGTTTGTAAAAGTACATGAAATAAAGAGTACTAACAAAATACACACTGGCTGGGCATGGTGGCTCATGCCTGTAATCCCAACAATTTGGAAGGCCAAGGCGGGAGGATGGCTTGAGCCCAGGAGTTCGAGACCAGCCTGGGAAATATAGTGAGACCTCGTCTTTACAAAAAATGTAAAAATTTGCCAAGTGTGGTGGTCATGCCTGTAATCCCAGCTACTTAGGAGGCTGAGGTGGGAGGATAACTTGAGCCTAGGAGGTGGAGTCTGCAGTGAGTCGTGATCACATCACCCCAGCCTGGGAGACAGAGTGAGAACCTGTCTCAAAAAAAACCCACAAACAAAAAAAAATCCACTATTTCTGAAAATTCAAATGGTTTTGCAAAAAAGGAACAGTGAACAGATCTAGTATTTTTAAGACAACTAAAGTAGACTTATCAAAACTGCTATCTAATAATGTCATATTCCAGATTAATAGAAATTTACTTGAGAAGAACCAATTGCCAATTTTCATTGATTTGATTTTATTTTTTAAGTATCTAAAATAGCCGGTATGGTGGCTCACACCTATAATTCCAGCACTTTGGGAGGCTGAGGAGGGCAGATCACCTGAGGTCAGGAGTTCGACACCAGCCTGGGCAACATGGTGAAATCCCATCTCTACTAAAAATACAAACATTAGCTGGGCATAGTGGCAGCACCTGTAGCCCTAGCTACTCAGGAGGCTGAGGTGGGAGAATCACTTGAACCCGGGAGGTGGAGGTTGCAGTGAGCCAGGACTGCACCACTGCACTACAGCCTGGGCAACAAAGCAAGACTCCATCTCAAAAAAAAAAAAAAAAGAAAAAAAAAAAAAGAAGTATCTTAAATGTGTTATCTACTTTCCTGTTTAATAAACAAGGTATACAAAATATTATTCAATGATTCCTTAATGGTTTTAGGTCATCATTATAAACAGAATGTGGTGGTGGTTGTGATTAGCTTAAAGACTATTTCAGCAATAAATTAATCAGCTCTTTCACTCAATTTTCTCAGACTTTCACTTAGAGGGCTGCTGTCTCCTAAATCAACAGGGTCTCTCTACACCAGTTCCCCCAAGACTGCCTGTTGTCCTATCAGCATTTTCTTGAAGATGGCCAGACTACCAAGCCTTTCTCAGTATTTATTCCTCTCTGTTCAACAGGCCATCACTCGCCATCTCCTTTATACTGGTGTCCAAAGCTGTCCAAACTAACAAAGACAGCAATAGAGGAATGCCAGGATTTTAAATCTGGCCATCTAAGAAGCCATTATTTTGATAGCATATACTGCACAAGGAAGGTAATCAGCCTACTGTATAAAAATTAAAATATAGAGTGGGGAGCTTCCTTCCTTTAAATGGAATAGGTAACAAATTAGAAACCAAATTAGGTACATTTAAAGATTGTAAAAAATTTCTGTAGACCAGGGTTGGTTTAAAAAAACTTCACACACACACACACACAATGTATATATATATAGAGAGAGAGAGAGAGTAAAAATTTTTTAAAATCTACTTTTTAGTTTGTGTCTGCCCAGATGATCAGCTGTAAATTATCAGATGTCCATCAGATACCAGATAAAGTATTGCCATATTAAAATATATACTAAATTTTCGGGCTGCTGCTATCTTGATCTCAAACTTCTGATATAACAGGTGTTTTAACCTACGTAACAAAATGAAAACTGTTTTCCCCACTTCTTATGCCAAAGGTTTTAATTAAAACAACAACAGTAACAACAACAACAACAAAACACCTTCCTCTTCTAACATGACCTTCCTATGATTTCAAAGTCCCTTCCCTATCTAAATTTATAAAATCTATACTCTCAGCTAGTCTCTGACTAACTCTTGACAGGGTATTAGATTGACAGATTAGATTGTTTGCCTCTAGATCCATTCTCCATCCTTCACTGTAAGGTTTATCTGTATCAATAGGCAACCTCATTCTCAGTCTTCCCTTGGGTTCATCAATGGAGAAACCTGGGAGGTAATCAGAAAGATAAAATAAAGTGGGATGAAGCATTTATTTCCCTGGCTCTCTCCTCATGAGGTTGCCTTGGGCTTTGTCCTTCAACAGAAGTATCTTCTCAAAACAGTCTCTCCTCTATAACTGTTTCCTGGGTACCAGTTACTCTCTCTGCTTGCCCTGGTTACAGCCTTATTTCTTAAGATTCTGCTACATTGTAACCCCTTTGAAAATAAACCCTCTTTGAAATATCCTAATTTGAATGTGCCACGTTTCCTGGCAGAGGAGAGACACTGATACCAACACTGACAGATATGACATCCAGAGAAGACATTAAGCAGGCAATTAGGTCTGAAACTTAAAGGAGAGACCTAGACTATCTATCTATCTATCTATCCATCCATCCAATCTATTTATCATCAATTAATCTATCTATCCATCTATCTATCATCTATCTATCTATCTATCTATCTAATTTAATCTATCCATCTCTGTGTCCATCCTCAAGGGAGACATAAGAATGTTTACTATAGCATTCTATAATAATGAAACAACAGAAATACTTCAAAATGTCCATCTCTTCTGGAAAATGGATACACTGAAATACAGTCACATGATGTAATACTATTACATAGTTATTATATAAGGCTTGAAATAAACTAGAACAAAACAGTTCAACATGAATAAAGCTCAGATAAGTAAATAAATGGAAACAGAAAGTTGTTAAGGGATAAAAGACTATACTTTGGGTAAAGTGTACACTTCTCGGGTGATGGGTGCACCAGAATCTCAGAAATCACCACTAAAGAACTTATTCATGTAACCAAACACCACCTGTTCCCCAAAAACCTATTGAAATTTTATGTATGTATGTATGTGTGTGTATATATATATATTATTTTTAAGTTGCCAATTATATGAAGGTTAAAGACATGCAAAAGAATGTTATATATTATCTACAAATATATACCTATGTAATTAAAACATTAAAAATGCATGGAAATGACCACTTTTTGTGGTCATGATGAAGTAACTGAACCAAACTTACCCTCCTACTGTAAGCAGCTACAAACTGAACACAATATATAAAACATACATTTTCAGACACTGGACAAACAGTGCAGGACTGTGATCACCAAGAGAAGTGAAACAAATGAGATGATCCCTACAATTGCCCAGTGCTAGGACAGTTGGTTTGAATAGCTGTCCCCTCCAAAACTCGTGTTGAAATTTAATCCACAATGTGGCAGTATTGAGAGGTGGGGCCTTCAAGAGGTTATTGGGTCATGAGGGTTCTGCCCAAATGAGTGGATTGATGAGGTATCACGGGAATGGGGCTGATGGCTTTCTAAAAAGAAGTGAGACTTGAGCTAGCACACTCAGCCCCCTCACCATGTGATGCCCTGTGCAGTTTCGGGACTCTGCAGAGAGTCGCCACCAGCAAGATGACTACCAGATGTACTCCCTGACCTTGGACTTCACATCCTCTATAACTGTAAAAAATAAATTCCTTCTCTTCATAAATTACCCAGTTTCCAGTATCCTGTTATAAGCAACAGAAAATAAACTAAGACATCCAGCTTTCTGACTGAAGGCACTTTTTAGACTATGAGAACAGAAAGTCGGGATCAGGGAGTCCAGTGGAGTGGAGTTGAGGGGACAGAGATTGGCATCTGGGGGGGATGAAGCACCTGGAAGTTGTGAGAGAATTCCAAAAAGAAGGAAGTTACACAGAACAGAAATCTATATTGTGTTTTAAATTTTCAATTTTTAAAATTGTGGTATTGTTATTTTTATTGTTTTTTTCCCCAAACATGGGAAATATTTGGGAAATAAGCAGTTGGTTGAATCAGTGCATGTGGAACGCTGACACGGAGAGCCAACTGTCCTGGCTGTGACTTCCTAGAGTTAAACTCCACAAAGTTAAATGTGACCAGAATATTAATAAGGTAGCAATTCGGACAGCCACACAAACTGGGGAGGTGACTGAGTTCTGACCAGCTGAAGCAGCAAGTCTTCAGTCACCACTTAGGGGCATTTAGCAGAGGCCTGAGAGGCATTATGCTATTGCAGGGCTGAACTGGAGTGAAGGCTATCTCAGACACACCCTAAAACAGCTTAAAACCTGGACTTTTCAAACTGTTCTACAAGAAATTTAACTGCTTGCCAGAACAAAGCCTAATCCTCCTCAAAGGAAGTAAATAAAACTCCAGACTCAACAAAGCAATGTTCACAATGTCTAATTTCCAATAAAAATTACGGGACATGCCAAGAAGCAAAAGAATATAACTAGGAGAAAAACAACACAAAGACTTAGAAATTACAAAGATGATGAAGTTACAGATTAGAAATTAAAACATGAAGATAATGAGAGAAATGAAGATATATAAAAAACAGAACTAAATGTAACTTTTAGAGATAAAAAAATATATTCAGTAAACAGTTCACTGGATTAGACACTGCAGAAGAAAATATGAGCAACCTTGAAAAGAGCACAGAGAAGACTTAAAGTCTATGGATCAAAGAAGCGAAATGAACCTCAAGCAAGATAAACACAAACACACACACATAAGCTCACACCAAATGTACATGACAAATTGATGAAAGCTAATTATAAAGAGAAAATCTTAAAGGCAGTTAGAGAAATAAGATAGACCACCCCTACAGGAACAAAGATAAGGAAGTCAGCAGGCTTCTTTTAAAAAACTATGCATAGTAAAACATGTCATACTTAAAGTGCTGATAGGAAAAAACCTGTCAATACAGAGTCATATATGTATATGCATTACACACACACACACACACACACACACACACACACACACACACACACCCCTCTCCATCCTTCAAGATGTAAGGAAAAATAAAAACTTTTTCAGACAAAAAAAAAACTCAGAATTCATTGTTGGCAGACCTATATTACAAGAAATGCTAAAAGAGCTCTTTAGACAGTAGAAAAATGGTATCAGATGGTATCATGGATCAATATAAAGGCAGGCAGAATGTTGGGAAGGGTAAATGTGTGGATTAAATATAAAATACTTCTTTTCATTCTTTGATTTCTTCAAAACACAACTATTTAAAGCATATACAATAACAGTGTATTGGGGGTTTCAAACACATGTAGAAGGAAGGCATATGACAACAGCACAAAGAATGAAAAATGGTATACAGAGGCATACTGTCAAGTGGTACAGCATTATTTGAAACTGACCATGATAAATCAAAGCACATCCTGTAAATCCTACAGAAACTACTTTGAAAAAATAAAACAACGAGGCAGAGCATTATAATAGGCCAACACTGGAGATAAAATGGAATATTAAAGAATGTAAGCAATATTACCAGGGATAAAAAGTGACATAATAAGAAAGAAGTCAATACATCAGAAAATATAAAAGCCATAAATATCTATGCATCTAATTGCACAGTTTCAAATTACATGATGAAAAGCCTGACAAAACTCAGAGAAGACAAAAGGTTACTGTACTAAAGTTTGTATTTCTAGATATATTAGCAATAAATAATTGTAAATTAAATTTTAAAATGACTTACAATTGTATAAAAACCATGAAATATGTAGGGAAAAAGGTAACCAAATATGTAAAAAATGTGCACACTGAAAACTACAAAATACAGCTAAGAAAAAAAGAAAACAAAACAATTATCCAGAAACTGATAACTTCCATGTAATCTCAATCAACCTTCCCAGGATTTTTCTGCAGAAATTAACAATATGATTTCAAAATTACACAAAAAGTGAAGGTCCTAGTATAGACAAACGAATTTGAAAAAAAAAACCCATAAAGTTGGAAGACGTGCTATTTAATTTCAAGACTTCCTGTAAAGTTAATCAAATCAATATAGTGCTAACATAAAGATACACCTACAGCTAAATGAAACAGAACACAGTTCAGAAAGACTCACAAATAATACGTTCAATTGCTTTTCAACAAAGATGCAAAGGTAATTCTGTGGTGAAAGAATAGTTTTTGTTCAACAAATGATACTGAAGGAACTGGCTATCCATATGGAAAAAATAAAGTTTTTCCTTACTTCATACCACACACAAAAATTAACTTCAAAAGAATAAACATAACCAGAAAAACCAAAACTTAAAAAATTCTAGAACAAAAATTTCCATAACCTTGGGTACGCTAAGATTCCTTAGGTAGGTCCACAAAAGCATTTAAAAAATGGATGATTTGAACTTCCAAGACAAAAAACTTCTCCAAAAACACTGAAAATGAAGGCCATGGACTGAGAAAACACTTGCGAACACATATATCTGACAAAGGGCTTATATCCAGAATACATAAAGAATTCTTGGCTGGGCACGGTGGCTCACACCTGTAATCCCAACACTGTGGGAGGCCGAGGTGGGCAGATCACCTGAGGTTGGGAGTTCAAGACCATCCTGACCAACATGGAGAAACCCCATCTCTACTGAAAATACAGAATTAGCCGGGTGTGGTGGTGCTTGCCTGTGATCCCAGCTACTCAGGAGGCTGAGACAGGAGAATCGCTTGAACCTGGGAGGCGGAGGTTGTGGTGAGCCAAGATTGTGCCACTGCACTCCAGCCTGGGCAACGACAGCAAAACTCCGTCTCAAAATAAATAAATAAATAAATAAATAAAGAATTCTTACAGTTCAATAATAAAATGCATGGGAATGAGAAACAAAAAAGTTAAGATGGGGTATCTTCTGTAACAGAAGTACAAGGAAACTAGATGGCATTTATGGCCAGTTCTTAAAAAAAAAAATTGTTGGGTTGTGGGCACATAGGCTTTTTAAAAATTATTATTATTATTTTAAGGTCCAGGATACAAGTGCAGGACGTGCAGGTTTGTTACACAGGTAAACATGTGCCATGGTGGTTTGCTGCACCTATCAACCCATCACCTAGGTATTAAGTTCAGCATGCATTAGCTATTTATCCTGATGCTCTCCCTCCCTCTACCCCCCTTACAGGCTCCAGTGTGTGTTGTTCCCCTCCCTGTGTCCATGTGTTCTCACTGTTCAGCTCCCACTTATGAGTGAGAACATGTGGTGTTTAGTTTTCTGTTCCTGTGTTAGTTTGCTGAGGATAATGGCTTCCAGCTTCATCCATGTCCCTGCAAATGACATGATCTAATTCCTTTTTATGGCTGCAGAGTATTCCATGGTCTGTATGTACCACATTTTCTTTATCCAGGCTATCATTGCTGAGCATTTGGGTTGATTCCATATCTTTGCTATTGTGAATAGTGCTGCAATGAACATAGGCATGCACGTACCTTTATAACAGAATGATTTATATTCCTTTGGGTTATATACCCAGTAATGGAATTGCTGGGTCAAATGGTTCTAGATCTTTCAGGAATCATCATACTGTCTTCTACAATGGCTGAACTAATTTACATTCCCACCAACAGTGTAAAAGCCTTCCTACTTCTCCACAGCAAAGGCTTTAATTTTATTTATTCTTTGTTCTATGCTTAAAATATTTTATAATTTAAAACGTTAACACTAAAAGAGATAGCTTAATTCATATAACTCCATTAAATTATCATAGTTACTATGATATTTAACAGAGGGTTTTCCTCCCATGGCTTATTCTCCCATGTTTATTTGATGTCAGGGCACACATAGATTGATTCATATTCATAGTTTCCTGCTACGCATTCCTGCTTGGATATGTAAATGTTTTCATTATCATATTAAACAATTTATTCAAAATGAATTCACTGCCTTTTCCCCTACCTGGACTCACATTTTCAAGCTCTTCTATTTTCTTTGCTAGTTTTACCATTTTACAAATCAAAAAATGGTATACTGCTTAGGAGCACAAGCTCTAGAGCCAGGCTGATTGGGTTCCAATCTTGAGTTCACTACTCAAAAACTGTATGACCTTGGGCAAGTTACTTCATCACTCTGTGCCTCAGGATAAATGCTGAATACAAGGAAGGTGCTTAGAGCTAAACCTGGCAAATACTCACGCTCAATAAACATGAGCCATTCTTTTTTTTTATCTTATTGTTTATATCACTACTATTATTACAACTACTTTTTGACTTATCCTTGTCTCTTCCTTTGTTCTCCCTATATCAAGGAAGATACTAAGTCCTATTAATTGGTCTCAGGACAATCTGATTTCTTCCAATTTCTCGTGACCAGTATTGGAGGTGGTGACCAGTAGTGGAGATGTAGACTACTACAGCCTTCTTCGTACAAGCCTTCCTTTTCTTCAATTCTCCCCATTCCAATCTACTGTACGCTACTGTCAAGTTAATCTTTACCCCTTTCCATAAGCCCTCCTTTCCTATAGTAGGAGTAGTTCTGTGAAGCTCTGCACAAGGAAAAAAAAAATACTTTACAGCAGGTTTCCAAGTTAATTACTGCTGGAAAAAGTATGATGGTAGAAAGTCTCAAGGCTGAGTTTCAATCCTACAAATTTCAAAGCAAGTTACATTTATTATTACAAGAAGAGCAACAAAATATTATGAATTGCCTCTGACCAGCATTAACAAGTCCTTATAACATTAGTAATCACTCCTAACATAGTTCGCAATTTGATTTAGTACTATAAAAATAACTAGTCTTTTTGTTTGTTTGTCAGTATAGAAACATCAGTGTCACTTACCTCTCTGGGCCCTGGTTGTCTTTTTATAAATTGAGAAGTTATATAAATGCCATCACTCTTATGCTCCCAGACCCTAGAAGCTACCACTAATTGAGCACACTTTTTCCTGATCAGCCCAGAGTAAGCACAGTTATCCAGGATATTAATTCCAATGGAGGAACAGGCAGAGGTGAATTTATGTCATGCTTGAACTACATAATCTCTGGAGATTCTCCTGATTTTAAAGGTCTGTGATTCTGTTCTAAAACTACAAACCTATAGAAAATTCCTCTAATTTAAAACTTATAATTCACTTGAGAATGAATACTACTAGAAATCTAGAAAGCACTCTGAAATATTCTGTAGAAGTTATTTTTGTATAGCTTCAAGATAAGTGGTTTTAAATTTTAAAATTATATTTTAAACAAATTTTATTGCGATATTTCATTATGAATTCATACTTTTGTAACAATGCATTTTGGAACACTACTAAAATGGGCCCAGAAATCTGATATGGGCACATAAAAATTATGCAGCTGAAATTATGAAATTTTTTTTTAACATTTACCTTTTTTCTTCTTTTGCTCTCAGCTGTTCTTCCTGTCTCAAAACTTGAACCATTATAGATTCAAAAACTCCACTTGTCAAGCCTGCCAAACTTCGCGGTGTTGACCGACGCCTTGTTGAGGTACATGCAGTTCCCTTCTCATCCTCCAATCCATAATAGCCTCTAGATGTAACTGCTATCGTTGTCTTTTCTCTCAAGTGCCTTGGAGAAGAATAAGTCAATTCACAAGGTCAAATCTTCTGGATAAGCAATAAACCCCCTTAGCCAGCAACTTAAGAATCCCTTTTGCTAAATACATAAAAGTATTTAAACCTTACTTACTTAGCTTTGTTCTAACTTTTTATCCTCCCTACACAATTTCTCATACTCCTTATGTCATAAAATCAGAGTGACAGTCTCTTCCCTACATTAAAAAAAAAATCTGAGACTGAAGCATTTAAAATATTGACTAAAGCACTATCTCTTTAATAGAAAACAAAGTTTATTGTTTGCAATATATTTCATACTATCTATTATTGGTATGAGAAAATGTACAATAATACAGAAACATTTGGAAAAAGAAAATGTAAAATGATACATAAACACTTTGAAAAAATTATAAACAGTCCGGGTGCAGTGGCTCATGCCTGCAATCTCAGCAATTTGGGAGGCCGAGGCAGGCGAATCATCTGAGGTCAGGAGTTTGAGACCAGCCTGACCAACACGGAGAAGCCCTGCCTCTACTAAAAATACAAAATTAGCCGGGCGTGGTGGCGCATGCCTGTAATTCCAGCTACTCGGCAGGCTGAGGCAGGAGAATCACTTGAACCAGGAGGAGGCAGAGGTTGTGGTGAGCCGAGATCACATCATTGCACTCCAGCCTGGGCAACAAGAGAGAAACTCTGTCTCATTAAAAAAAAAAAAAAAAAAAAAATACAAAAATTAGTCAGGCATGGTGGTGAGCGCCTGTAGATCCAATTATTAATATATTAATACTTGGGAGGCTAAGGTGGGAGGACCGATGCTTGGGAGGTTGAGGCTGCAATGAGCTGAGATCGTACCACTCCACTCCAGCCTGAGTGACAGAATTCCTACCTCAAAAAAAAAAAAAAGAAAATTTATATAAATTAAAAGTTGACCCTATAGTTATATTTCCCTGCTTTCCTACAGGCTTTAACATAAAATAGGCTAAAGGTTCATTAAAATGTAAATTTTTTTTTTTTTTTTGAGACAGAGACTCTGTCACCCAGGCTGGGGTGCAGTGGTATGATCCTGCAGCTTCAACCTCCCTGGGCTCAGGTGATCCTCCCACCTCAGCCTCCTCAGTAGCTGGGACCACAGGCATGTGCCACCACGCCTGGCTAACTTTTGTAATTTTGTAGAGACAGGGTTTCACCATGTTCCCCAGATCAGCCCACCTTGGCCTCCCAAAGTGCTGGGATTACAGGCATGAGCCACTCCACCCAGCCAAACATAAATCTTTATGACATAAAATATAATAATTGAAGTCCTGTCCTCCTCGGACTATGTCCAGAGTGATTTATTACACTAAATTAGAATAACTTTGTAACAACCTTACCCTCAGTGCCATCTAGGTCCCATGAACAGTATGAGTGTAGGATTCTACCAAACTGTAGCACCATTATGTGTTTTCTCTGTTATACGGTGATAACACTATAACTAATTCAGCTTTAATAAGGGCATGAATGTTAAATTGGTTTTCCAAAAATACTGAAGAATTTGGGCTAATCTAGCATACCAATTTAGGCTGTGATCCTTCAGTATACAATGGCATACATCTGTATGATAGCTAATTGGGCCGGAAGTAAGGAATTGTGGACCCAGGGAAGATAGCTAACTGGCAACAACAGATACTGAATGGGTGTACTTGAATTTATTTTAGTATAATATTTTTAGTAGGTGAATTAATTAGCTATATAATTTTAACTACTTCTTCAATACTGATGAAAGAGAACATTAATGGACAATATTGCATTGAAAAATAATGACATCTCAGAGGTCACAGCAGGTATGTAGAGCATTGAGGATAAAAATTCAGTAAGTACACAGAACACTGGGGATAAGGAAAATTGAGAAAAATGGCAAGTTACATGGCTAAATTGTTACATAAGGTCAGAAACTGTATTTTACTCTTTAATTTCAGTTTTATAAGTAGATAAGATAAAGGTATAAACTTTCTAAATCAGTATTTTCTCAGAACAAAGACCAAAGAGAAAGTAATATCCTTTATTACTCATCAGAAATTAAAATTTATGAGCTTTGATATTTATTACTCATAATTAAAAGAAAATCCAACCAAACATGGTGCTGTTTCTCTCTCACCAACATGTAAAGATAAAAAAGACTGATATTACTCAGTGTTGTAAAGGATGTAAGGAAGGAAAAATTCTTAAACAACATTAGTAGGAGTGTAAACTGGCAGTCTTTCTAGCAGTCAATTTAGAAATAATCATTAAAGTTTAACATGAACATATCCTTTGACCCACCATGCTTCTCGGAATTTATCCAACAGATGTAATTCAACAACTACAACCAAGAACACTCAGAATATTGCCTGTTATTTTTTAAAACACTGGAAACATAAATGTTTTTCAATATGAGACAGATTAAATAATGTACTGAACACTACAACATGGAACAGCATCCATCCATTAAAACAAATCAAGTATATGTATATGTATTCACTGTTAAAGATGTCCATATTACACTGCTAAATGTAAAAAAGAAGTTTCTGAACAAAATATATTTTTTAACCCAAAAATAATTATATATGTGCATGTGTGTTTTTTTGTGTGTGTGTATATATATATATCATGCATGTACAGACACACTACTAGATGCCATATGTGTATTAGTTTTCATATGATATGTACGCATACATCTAGTAGTATATCTGTACATGCATCTAGTAGTGTGTCTGTACACGCATGAGTTCAAACTCTCATCTAGACTACTGCAGTTGCTTTGTGACAGGCCTCCTGGCTTCTGCTCTGATATTCCTAGAGTCTATTCATATAGCAACCCAGGTAATCCTTTTAAAAAGCAAACCAGGGCCACGTGCAATCACTCACGCCTGTAATCCCAGCACACTGGGAGGCCAAGGCGGGTGGATCACCTGAGGTCAGGAGTTCCAGACCAGCTTGGCCAATATGGTAAAACCCCATCTCTACTAAAAATACAAAAATTAGCTGGTCCTGATGGCACGTGCACCTGTAGTCCAAGCTACTCGGGAGGCTGAGGCAGGAGAATCATTTGAACCTAGGAGGCGGAGGTTGCAGTGAGCCAAGATCGTGCCATTGCATTCCAGCCTGGGCGACAGAGAAAGACTCTGTCTCAAAAAAAAAAAAAAAAAAAAAAAAAAAAAAAAAAAGGCAAATCAGATGCCATTACCTTGCTTTGTCTCCTCCAAAGTCTTTCAGTTAGAATAACCTAAAGTTCTTACGATCTCCAAGACCTAGCATGATATGGCCTTCGCCTACCTCTCCAGACCTAATTTTCTGCCTTTCTGACCTTAGCTCTTTGTATTCCAGCTACAAAACTCTCCATTTTATTCTCAGTCATACCAACACAACTGTTTCCATGCATCTTTGCACTTGATCACTCTCCTTTAAGACACTCTTCTGCCAGATACTCATATGGCTACACTCTATCACTTCATTCAAGTCTCTGTTCAAATGCCACAACATCTGAAAGACCTTCCCTAACTTATTTAATAAACGATACCCTATCACTCTCTATTCTTACACTAGTTTCTTTTTCATGTCACTTATCACTACATTGCATTATATAATTACTATTTTTTTGGTAATTATCTAATAAAATGAAAGCTCCAGGAGGATAGGAACTTTGTTTTGTTAATGACTGTCATCATGCCCTCAAATTGTGCCCTATATATCTATATGCGCATAGAAAGTATTTGGAAGAACACAAGCCAAGTTATTTATTTTCCATTTTAAATTCACACACATAATTAAGGTTTAAAAATTCCAGTCATCTATATTGTCCATAGTAAAAGAATCCTCATTAAACATGTTACTATCTACTTGAGTTCCATTAATCAGTGAATAAAATAAGATAAAAAAATAAATTTACCTTTCAAATAGGATTGTCAAATAATCAATGGCCAAATACATACACTAAAATAGCTCTCCCATTGCAAAAAACACACTAAAATAGCTCTCCCATTGCAAAAATTCAAGCTTTTTTTCTGTCTATTAGGGAAATCATTTCATGAAATCTGACAGTAGTTTGAAAATAATAATATGCTGCCATCCATAAGCAAACACTAACCAATAATTACGGTTACTTATTGAGTTTTACATTAACTTTCTTTCTCCCCCTTTTTTTTTTAACACAAAGCATGTAAAGTCTTTTCTGTGTTAATACATTCCAAATTTCAGAATTCAGAGGCTTGATTCTGTTTAAAATTATTACAATAAGTCTTAACAAGAAAGTGAATTGATATTAAGCTTTACTTATAGTTAACATACAAACTGACACCTACTCCCCTACTAAAAATAGATGTTTGAACACTTTTGCATTATGTGATTTTCTTATGCTATCAAAAACAATGTACATGTGTCACCTATAAAAATTCTATCAGCACACTTAAAACTCACGGTTATCTAATCTGTTTAAAAATATTCTAAATGAAGCCGGGCGCAGTGGCTCATGCCTGTAATCCCAGCACTTTGGGAGGCCAAGGCGGGTGGATCAAATGAGGTCAGGAGTTTGAGACCAGCCTGGCCAACATGGTGAAACCCCATCTCTACTAATAATAAAAAATTAGCTGGGCATGGTGGCATGCGTCTGTAGTCCCAGCTACTCAGGAGGCTGAGGCAGGAGACTCACTGGAACCTGGGAGACGGAGGCTGCAGTGAGCCGAGATCTCACCAGTGCACTCCAGCCTGGGTGACAGAGTGAGACTCCATTAAAAAAAAAAAAAAAAAAAAAAACTAAATGAAGAGTTTCAATCACTTAGTTCACCTATCCATTTAAAAATATTAAAATGCAACTTTAGCCCTAAGGGTCCTGGAAAGAAATAGATAATATGTAAAAAGATGTGATGTTTATTTAATGAAGGGACTGTTTACAAATGTGCAGGCAAGGTTGAGAGAAAATAGGAAGGGATAGTGAAGCACTCCAGTGCTAGCCACAGCAGAGAACTATTTTACCACTCTAAGCCCAATATGGGGAGGAGAGTGAATAGTTACTGGAACCCAGAGAGCGGTGACTGTAGGAGAAGGCCATAACGATGGAGCACAGTTACTGACAACTTGCAACCCAGAAAAAAGGAGGCTGTAGGAATAAATATGTCTGTCCTCTCTGTCCTCCTGTCAGTCCCTCCTATTGGCTGAACCCAATCAGAAGTCAGAGGTCAAGGCATACCAGTTTGATCCTTATAAATCAGCCTTCTGGGGCACAGAGCACAGTGCACAAGGGTAGAAAATGCATTTACAGGGGCAAATGAAGATTAACAGCACAGCACACCTTAGAAATACTTTTCAAGAACAACTAATTCAATTAGGAAAGACAGAAAATTTTACTGGGGAATTTTGACACAAAAATTTGCATATTTGATAGATAAGCATCATTCATCTAAGCTTCTGTCTACATTTATGTATCTTTACAAGCTCTGTGCTACAACAGCCATTAAAACCAAGTATCAAAATAAACCTAACTTAAAACAAGCCTTTCAAATAGCTCTACAGCCAAGTATGAAACCAAGATTCTCAAAACTAATGAAGTATCACAATGCCTTCACCAAAAACTTTTTATACCATCAATAATGTTAAAAAAATTTTTAAATATGCTTATTTACTCTCCCATTTTAAGTATCTAGCTTATGTTTTATAATATATAAAACATAATAGTAAAGTATCCATATATGATTTATAAATAAATATGCATAATCGAAGGTATATATTCAAAATGTTTGCTGCTTGAGAAGCCAGATCATGAAAGTCTGGAGACCACTGCTCTTATCTGCAGCTATAAGCTACCTCACACCCAAAAAGGTTTTCAGGAAAATAAGAAGTCTTCATACCCACAAAAAAGCACTTATCAAAGACCATTAAACTTACTTTCTACTTGATTTTTACCTTCTATTTTCCCAGTCATTACCTTATTCCCCCTGAATTTCTTTTTTGTCTTCCTTCAGACCTCCAGTCCCTTGTCTGACTCTCATTTGCTGTAACATAATTCAACTTCTTTTAGCTATTCACATAGATAACCAGTTGAGACCCATAATACATGACTAACCTCTTCTCTTATCTCCCTGGACCAATTATATTTCTGTCTCAGGCATGTAGCCTCTCTCTTACATCTCAGCCAAAGGCCCCTTCACTCCTATACTTCTCCTACTGAGCAGGGTAGAAAAAATAATCCCCTTATAATCTGTTGTCTAACTATAACCTCAGCTGGGCTCAACTGTACCTAATATAACTTCTTGGAAGGTGGTCAACTCCCTCTTTCATTCTCCATAACAGCAACTTCAAATGCTATCATTATTCTTTTTTTTTTTTTTTTTTTTTTTTTGAGACGGAGTTTCGCTCTTGTTGCCCAGGCTGGAGTGCAATGGCGCCATCTCGGCTCACTGCAACCTCCGCCTCCCTGGTTCAAGCAATTCTCCTGCCTCAGCCTCCTGAGTAGCTGGGATTACAGGCATACGCCACCACGCCCGGCTAATTTTCAGCATTTTCAATAGAGACGGGGTTTCTCCATGTTGGTCAGGCTGGTCTCGAACTCCCGACCTCAGTTGATCCACCCGCCTTGGCCTCCCAAATTGCTGGGATTAGAGGCGTGAGCCACCACGCCGGCCCAAATGCTACCACTATTCAAAAGCTTCATTCCATCACCTCGCAGGTGACTGCCCATAACTTATTTCAGAGAAAACGGCAGTTTTTAAGTAAGAGCTCCATTAACTTCCTGCTTCTCAAAAACCAAAATTATCTAAATCCAGGCCCATCCTTACTTTATGTTTCAGTGAAAAATGTGCCTCCAATCCTCTAATGAAAAATGAATCACTACACAGGTCTTCAGAATTTGTATTTCATTAATTATCTTCTGAGCCTTCAAACTCTCTTTCTCTATCTGTTAGCTGCTTTACCATATAAACAAGTCCAAGTTTCCCTGAGGAACATCTAAACTGCTGATCCAATTCATCTTTCATTCACATCTCAATCTATAATGTGGCATCTGCTTGGAGCTACTCCACTGAAATCCCTCTTCCCAAAGATCTCCCAGTTAGGAAATGCAAAGGATATTTTTCAGTTCTTATTTTAGTCAACCTTTCTATACCCTATCTGGTCACCCTTTGTTAAGAACTTGAATTGGACTTTGCAGAAAGAACAGTTTTAGATAGATAGGAAAGAGTGGAGAGAGAATACTAAATAAAGACGAAAATATTCATTCATATTATTCAAATATATTCATCAAAATATCTACTGAGCAACAGGGATTTAGCAAAGAACACACTAACAATTTGTACATAAGGAATTAAAAGTATAAACATCAAAGATGACTGATACATTCAGGCTGAAACAATGATGACACCACTGACAAAAATGTGAAAAGTCAAAAAGAAAAACAGGAAAACTGGGAAGGAGATTTGGGTTAGAAATATACTCAGTTTTTAACATTTTGAGATAACAATTACACAACCAACTGGAAAAGTTCTATGGACAAAAATATGAAACTAAAACTAAAGGCGGGGGGTTCAAGATACCAATTTAGGAGCCCTTAGTGGTAAGTAAAGCCATTAAACAACAAAAATAAATAAATACATATATAAAAATAAATGTATTTATTCCTCTCCAGAGGAGAAGAATACAAACAAAACCTTCCAAAGCCATTATTCATTTCTGCAACAGCAACAGGTAAATGACATAACGCCCCAAAGAACAACTGAAGACCATGTAACTTGGTTTTGCTGTTGTTGTTGTTGTTGTTGTTGTTGTTTTTGAGACAACGTCTTACTCTTTCACCCAGGCTGGAGCGCAATGGCACAATCTCAGCTCACTGCAACCTTTGCCTCCTGGGTTCAAGCAATTCTTGTGCCTCAGTCTCCCAAGCAGCTAAGATTACAAGCATATGCCACTATGCCTGGCTAATTTTTGTATGTTTAGTAGAGTTGGGATTTCACAGGGTCTCTCACCACATTGGCCAGGCTGGTCTCAAACTCCCGACCTCAGGTGATCTGCCCACCTCGGCCTCCCAAAGTGCTGGGATTATAGGCATGAGCTACCATGCCCGAGCCATGTAACTAATTTTTAAAAAATCGTTTTGCTTAGAATATATTTATTCTGTTTTTCTGAATTTAGGAAAGGCACAAAGGCAAATGCAAAGTTTTTATTTACAGACAAATAGTATTTGAAAAGTGCCTTATCAACCTTGAGAAGCGTGATAAGCATTTTTAGTAAGTTAGGGCTGCTCTGCTGAACATACTACTACTGCTACAGCTATTCCTACTTCTCAGGAGTTCTCAATGCAGGCAGAACAGAAGCTCTCTAGGTCACTAACTCTCATACTGTCTCAATATGCTAATGTTCCCTAGAAGATGCTAAAAATGTAATGAGTCTGCAAAGTACGCAGGTAAATACCTTGGCTTCCTGTCCCTGGCCAACTCTTCTATTTATCTCCTAAGCATTGATGAGGCTTTAAAGTAGCTGATTGTAAATTTAGGACACTTTCAGATTCAGACAATGGCACAAGGAAGAAAGGCAGGAAAGCTAGAGCAAGTCTTAGCACCTGCCTACCTGAAATAACAGGTCTTAACAAAGAGATACAGGGACTTGGCAAGAGCTAAGGACATAATTAAAATGAGAAGAATGTAGCAAGTGGCTATTACAGTGTCCACAGAAAATAAGTAATGCTATCAACTTTTCATCTTTCCCTTCATGAATGAGAAGAATACCACTCTTATTCCCCATAAACTAGTGATTTTTATTGTTTTCTTGCATATTTCTTATGCGAAGTGAACAAAGCATGGGTGATGCAAATGTTGCTTCTGCTATACTTATTTAAAAGCCACATATCTAATGGGAAAATAAATACATGAAAACATGGGTTTTTTTTTTGACAGAGGACTCACTCTACCAAATATATTAAAATAAATTCTAAAGTCACAGTAATAAAGTTTAATATCAGAAGATGAATAGTTAGATCAACAGCACACCAGAGAAAGTTAGATCCAAATACACCAGAGACATATGATAAAGAAAAATAGATCCAAATACACCAATAATATATCATAAACATGGTAATTCAAAATAATGGAGAAAGTTGATGTTGCGACAACTGGCTGGGTATTTGAGAAAAAAATTAAGCTGGATTTCAACCTCACTTCTTCACCAAAACAAATTTCAGGCAGATCCATCCATCCATTCATTCATTCCTTCATTCAATATTAACTAAGCACTTATAGGTAGTGGGGTAGGTTTGGCAACAACACAGACAACATTCCTGTCTGCTCTGAGCTTACATGGATAGCAAAGAAGATACACAAAAAGCAAGCACACACAATACATAATAAATAAGTTCAAACTATAAGTTACATACTGTACGTTTTGTAAAGGACAGTCAAGAACACTTACTTAAGTGGTAACAATAGAAAGAAATAGGCAAGATTTAAAATATACTTTAGAAGTAGGAAGAATCAATGAAAAATGCTATTTTTTTGGCTAGAGCAATTTGGTGGATGGTCAAATCTCTAAGACTAAACTTAGTAAAAATAAACAAAAAAAACAAAAGTTCTGTTTTGAACATGTTAAAGTTTGAGATGGCTACTGGACACTCAATTGGATAAAAGAAACTATTAACAGTAGGATTGGCCTCTTAACAGTAGGAGACCTGGAGACTGGTGAAAGAGGGAGATTTTCTCTTGCCCCAGCTGTACACATTTTAAATTAATAAACTATTACGAATATAAACACTAATCACTGGATTGCTAAAAAGTCTACATACATTAGTTACAATTCAACTATTTTCTTTAGATTTCCATAATACGTATACACATAATATTTTAATAATATATATTGCAAATACTGTCAATCCTACCACCACAGGTATCTAAATGCTCCCTACTCCTTGAAATCTTTTATGATCCTTTTCTCTCCAGTCTGTCTCTCAGGAAAAAAGACTCCTTTCTCTCAATCCTTACAGCTTTTGTTCATAAGCAACCAAGCATGATGATTAAGTGCCATATAGCAAACTCAAACTTTGCATTTAATTTTTTTGGGTGTAAGTAAATAATACATGTGTATATATGAGATAAAAAAGGGTTTAAATTGTTAATAAAAAATTAAGAGATTTCAGTTATCCTATAATTTATATACTCTTCTCATGAAACTTTTAAAATAAGTCTTGGATATGATTAAGAGCCTTTGACTTAAATATTACTATCAATCAAATTTCCTAGCCTGGAATTAATAAGTAGTAGAAATCACTAGCGTACTAGAATTGTACCAAGGATTTAGATTAACTTAAGAATATAAATGGTTCTCATACTTGTCAGTAGTCTGTGGAATACCTTGAAATACTATCATATTTAATAGTTTTTAAATACCTTCTACTAGCAACGTTGTATTTTTTAAGGATTATGTTCTTATAAGTATTAAACTGTTACAAATATAAATTTGTGTCTATAAAAACTAAGCTGTCAAATTAAGCATATTGATATTGTCAATATGTTTATAATTTATTAATTATATTTGCCATAATTCTTTTTTTGGTCATTGGCAAAGTTGCTAAAAACAACTTGGTAGTAGACTAACTTAAATTGATAAAATTATGTATTTAACATATTTTTTTCCCTGAGAACAGAGAGAAGATTGAAATTATTCAAAGAAACAAAACAACTAAGTCTGACAAATTATTTGGAGATGTAAATCTAGCATATTATCTCAATTTGGCAAAATTTCTCTTATATCTAGCATTGCTCTAGGATTTCTGCTATATATAAAACTAATTTTTCCTGATACATTTATATATACATAATCACCAGACCTAAAAGAAACATAGTCAAATGCAATTCTTTTAACTTGGAAGTCAAGAATAAGCAAAGCTGAAAATTAAAGGATGGGAAAAGATCAAATTGAGTCTAGTTTTCTCCTTCTCTAATTCATTTCATCTATGCATCCCTTGTAATTCCCTAGCTTAAAATCCTTCATACAACTCCCTAATATTAGCACAGCATATTAGGCCCTCTGTGATCTGGCTACATAATCTGGCCCTCACCGTCACACCTGTCACTACTTTTCTATATATAATTACACTCTAGCCAAACTAAACTACTGGTCATTCCCTAGCTACACACAGTAGCTCTTTTTGCCTTTGCACTTTTAGATATGGTGTTCTTATTGCCTGAATAACCTCTACACCAATTTAGTTTATCCACTTGTGTCTTTCTATATCCATCTTCGAATCTCCCTATAGTGCCTATCAAATAATAAGCATTGTAAATATATGCTAAAAATAAGGAACTGAACTTGTCTTACCACATTAACCACATACTACCTTCTTGCATGCTTTGGAACACTGTGTCCATCCCTTAAGGGAGGGTATGCTGTCTGTGTTCAATTTTTAACTTATATGGTTTATTCAGAATTGTAAATATTAACTTCCTTTCAATAAAATACATTTTTAATATAAAAGTAATATGCTTATTGTAGAAAATCTAGGACATATAGAAAAGTTAAAAGAAGAAAATGAAAACTACCTAGGATCTTTCTAGTTAACAATAACAACTACTATCTTCTTGGTTTTCCTGAATCTTTTTTCAAAGTGTACATACTTAATATTCTGACTGTAATGCATGCTTATTTCTGGAACATTCATAGGTCTCAGGTGGAAGACGATGTAACAAAGGGTTTGGTGACAGATACTACCACTGGGGCTTATTAGCCTTTCCCAATTAAAAAAAAAAACTTCTGGTAACTTAACATGAATTTTAAGATTCATATTATTATACAAGTTCCTGGAAAATGAAAATGGCTATTATTTGTTCTGGGCAACTCTCATCTTACAGAGATAGCCTAAAGATTATCTGAAAGCTAAAATAAAACTATGAAAGGGATGACATTTTCTCTCCAAGATATGATTTTTCTTCCCTGCTCTAGTGTTCTTCTGGGTAATAAAAATAAATACAAGGGCACAAATACAAGGAGAAACAAACTATAAGGCAAAATACATTAGAATCTGTTAGGACATTTTTATTGTCTTAATTCTAAATCATTCTCAAATTAATATTTTCAAATGGAAGAACAATCTTTTTAAATAATAGTCTGTAAGTTCAGCATATTTCAAATAATACCTTTTTACTTATTCCAGAATAAATTCTTTTCAGCTTCATTAACTACCTTTTCTAAATTAAGCATTTCAGCTTTTAATATACATTATACATATTTTAATCATAACCCTAATCTTTTTTCTTTTCAGTTTGAAGACATTCAATCCTCACACAAAGTTCTGCCATTGGCTCCCTTGTATTTTTACTAGACTCTGTCCTGGGCAATTTCATTTACTCTATTTCTTTATCATCCTTCAGCAAGTTACCCTCTAATTAAACATCTCTAGCCCTTGTCACTATGCTGGATTCCACATGCACTCTTATAATTCTCAGCTGGATATCTTCAAATGAATGCCTCCTCTCAGGTCCCCTAAGCGTCACCACCAGCTGGGCTCAAATGCTTCTATTCATTTTGGACATCATCTGCTCCTTCATACTCCACATTCAACAGTTTGCCATTTACCACTGATACCTGTTGAATTTACCTCTTTTGTATCCCCATCCACCTTTCTATTCCTACTGTTTATTATCTCTTGATGGAATTAACTCAATAATCTTTTAATTGGTTTTCTTCCCTCATTGTCCTTTCACTTCTGCCTTCAAACCTCAAAATACTACTAGTAAAATCTTCACATTACTCCCTTAGTCGCAACCTGTGATGGATCTACACTACCTAGATTCTAAATTCCCTAGCAAGCATTCACGGTACTTTATGATTGGCCCCAGACTATCTTTCTAGACTTAGCTGCCACCACATATCCTCATCATCCTATACTCTAACCGCTGGGTATAAACTGTTCCCCTAGACTACTCTGTACTCTCCTGCCTCCATACTTTAACTTTTAATTATGCCTCCAAATACCTAACTTTTAATTATGTGTTTCTGTTTACCTATCACCTTGAAGGGACAAGGTAATGTTTGTCATTGTATCTACAGGGCTTTACATATTATCTAGCACATAATAGTTCAAATAATTGTTCAATGAATTACACATCTTCACCTATCATTATTCTACCCACTCTTCAAAACCTAGCTCAAAAACTATAATCTCTTGAATAAAATCTAATAAAATATTTTTAATCCCAGCTGTCCACTCCCAGTAGTTATCCCTCCTCTGCACACTACAACATAGCTCATCACAATAGTCTACATCCTGAAAGTATGCTCCTTGGAACATGGTCATTCATGAGCTGAACCAAGATTTATCACCTAAAATCTGAAAGTGATTATGTTTTCCCAATTTGTAGGGGGAAAAAACTAAGACACTACATAGAATTTCTTCAATTAAGGGTTCCCTCCCATTATTTGTTTTAAACCTTTTAGATGTCCTAGCAAAAAAATCATGATATAATTAAAAACATATTTCAGGAT